>NW_016160977.1:17760-43006 GCF_001687245.7 Rhagoletis zephyria | reverse complement strand
GTTTTTTTTTTTGTTTTTGGTTTTTGTTTATCGTCTCTTAACTTTCGATTACATTTCCTGCTGTGGCCATTTTCATGAAAAATGGCATTGAATTGTTTTTTTTTTTTATTTGTGGCATTTGAGTTGATAGCCTATTGGAGCAAATCACGTTTTGCCATTACTGAAATGGGGTTAAAGTATTTTGGATTCGAACATTAATATTAATAAGAAAATTTTGTGTTATTTTGTATGGTAAATTTATTGGGCATGAACTTAGTATAAATATAAATTCATGCAATTTCTATGAGAAATTATATTTTCTTTTTTAGAAAATGGTACAATGGACAAGAAAAATGCCTTGCTTAGGTAGCTTTGATATGCGAAATTAAGCATGGATTTTAAAACATTAGTTTTTTTTTCTTTTCACTAATATCAATATTATTATAGAGAGTTTCCACGACGCCTAAATTGCACAATTTATATACTATTCTCAATTTTAGCTGAAATCGCGATATGATTCTGAATGTGGCCATAGAAAACCCTGTCAACTGGAAATGCATATGAATCCAAAATTCAGTGAAATTGAGACGAAATTGCATCAACTTCGTGAATACAACCTTGAACATTACTGTACAAAAGCAAAAAAAAAACAAAGAAATAAACACCGAAATTGAAATTGAGATAGACGACCATCTATATAATAGCTATAATTTAAAATTGATATTGAGTGTTAAAATTGCGTAATTCGGGTGTGGTGAATATGTGCCCGTATATTAATATTTCATAAGCACATGATTTAGTTAATAAATGTGGCAACTGATTTATTTACTAACTTTGTTTTCAAGAAATTTATCGATTTACTTATTGACATTGTTATCGATAAATCTATTTATCGATATATCCTTAGGCTCGAAAATTAAAGTAATTTTAATACCTATAAACAGATACATTTTCAAAGTTTTTATCAACAACTATCGGTAAACTTATCTACAGATTAATCAGCATTTCTATCGGTGTACATATGTATCGATATTTTTTTTACATATTTGACATTGTATTAATCGAATTTGTCGTCAATATTTTTTTCGGAATATTTCTCAGTATACATACATATGTATGTAGTTATCGATAAATTATTTACATTCTTAGTCGCGGTAGATATACATAGATATATAGTAATTTGTTGATAAAAAAAATTATCGATCTGGTTATCGGAATATTGAATAGAATTGTAAATGCCGATTAATGCCTTAATTGAATAATTGGTTATCTATAGCTTCCACGCTATATCAATGAAGATTCATATCGATATATTTATCAAAATGTATTGTTATCGATTAACATTTTTTTTTTAGAAGTAATCGCAATTTTATCTATCAATTAACTTACCGACCTAGTTTATTTATTAATTTATTTATTACGACTTCTTAGAGCCTAGTTTGGAAATTTTGATCGAAAAAAATGTATCGATGTTGTTTGCTATCGATATATGTACGTTTCTGTTCATTTCTAGGCATTTTTCCAACATTTTTGCCATCAGCGTTATCGTTTTTACCCAATTCGTTATCGATATAATACCTGGAGGGAGATTCTGTAACCAGTTAGCGATAATTTTCGGATCGCTTGTACACTTTTTGACGTATGATATAAATGTTTTGNAATGGTACAATGGACAAGAAAAATGCCTTGCTTAGGTAGCTTTGATATGCGAAATTAAGCATGGATTTTAAAACATTCGTTTTTTTTTTTCTTTTCACTAATATCAATAATATTATAGAGAGTTTCCACGACGCCTAAATTGCACAATTTATACACTATTCTCAATTTTAGCTGAAATCGCGATATGATTCTGAATGTGGTATTCGCAAAGTCATCTTGAATTAAACAGTTTCTCAGAATCTCCCCCCCCGGAATGCTATTCTTATCGATATTGATCGTGATTGGTGTGTATTTCTTAATCGCAANTGCGATATCGATTCGAAAATTGTCGCTAACTGGTTACAGAATCTCCCCCCCGGAATGCTATTCTTATCGATATTGATCGTGATTGGTAGGTATTTCTTAATCGCAAAGTCATCTTGAATTAAACAGTTTCTCAGAATCTCCCCCCCGGATTGCTATTCTTATCGATATTGATCGTGATTGGTGTGTATTTCTTAATCGCAAAGTCATCCTGAATTAAACAGTTTACAGAACTACAGAAACTCTTAATTCGGCAGCCAAATTAACCCAAACATCTAATCAAGTTCGTTGCTTAAGTCTTTTGTATTATGCTACTGTTAACTCCGGCCGATTCAGTAGGAAAGTGAAACCATGTAGCTGCGACCAGTCGCTAATAAATTAAAGTAGCTCGCACAACAATGTATGTACGTATTTAGTAAGCAGAGTCTACAAAAACACACACTCGTATTTAAATATCTTTTTTTCGAGCATTAAACTGCTTTCAGTGTACGCTTGTAATTTACCGCTCTACAACAACATATATTCTAGTGCAGTTCATTTACATTTCCAACATAATTACCTCGCTTTATTTTACTACATATGTATGTACGTACGTACATATAAATATCTTTTAAAAGGTGTGTGCTTGTGCGCGCAAAATATCAAAGTGATGGAAAAATCAGCGAAGCTAACAANAAACACACACTCGTATTTAAATATCTTTTTTTCGAGCATTAAACTGCTTTCAGTGTACGCTTGTAATTTACCGCTCTACAACAACATATATTCTAGTGCAGTTCATTTACATTTCCAACATAATTACCTCGCTTTATTTTACTACATATGTATGTAAATACGTACGTACATATAAATATCTTTTAAAAGGTGTGTGCTTGTGCGCGCAAAATATCAAAGCGATGGAAAAATCAGCGAAGCTAACAATAAAATTGTGAATTTCTCTTTCTTGTAGGTGTTTTTACATTGTTGTAACAGATGTTGTTGTTTGTTGAAGGTATTAGCTGGCTGGTGGTGCGCGCGTAACCAATGCTACAGTGATTTTTAGCGATCAATCCTACATTCCAATCTAAATACATGTATGTGCAAAGTTGGGTGTAAGTGCATAAAGTGTGTCTGCGCTTCTTCACGCTACTGCGGTATTGGTTTGTTGCGTTGCTTTTTTGTTTCACTTTACAAGTTTTTGAAAGCATATACCATGAACTTAATTATAGCAACAAACTAATGCTTTAATAAACTAAAGCAAAGCAGCATCATAATGAGGATGAAACAACAAAAAAATTATAGAGTAAAGTTAAAAAAAAAGTATTAAAAAAAATATCAACAACAATGGCAGTCAGTTGACTTATAGCAATACAATGCAACGTCATAGCATTTTAGAGGATCGGTCGTTTTCTAGTCAAACAGTGGGTGGTTGGTTGGCCTACGATTGAGCGAAATTAGTCTGCTTGGAAATTGGATATTACCAAAGTACTTATTAGTATCTATTAATGAAAATGCATTGAGGTGGCCATGAGTAAAAAAAAAACTGATGATATTCGATACCTCTATAAGACAGTTTCTGATAAGAGGTGCATCCCAAGTAGGTGTTACCTCGTCTCTACTGTGGAACTATACCTTGAACAATTGGTTTAAAAGTTATAGTAGCGCAGGAAAAACAGAAACCTTTTAACTAAATAAAATTTGACGTTGTGTAGTAGTAGGTGTTTGCTGCCATTTTAAGGATACTCCTTTTATAAATGAGTATCGTGTGCTAGGTTAGATCTGACTAAATATGTAAGCTTTTGCCAACATACTTAGGAAACCAATTTCGATGAACGGATTCGAAAAGAAACAACTGCTGTATGTTCCTGCTGCAGACCAATCGCAAACATCTGGGTGCTATAAAGCTGAAAACGATGGGAATTAGCTTGCCAACCGTCCGCCTTTCGGGAGGACGACTTCCTTTGCCACGAAGTGTCCTCCCTCCGTTCCCACAGAGTAAAAAGTAACCCTCAAAAGCTAAAGGCCGTGTCATACAATTGGTACATTCGTACAGATTTTTATATTTTTTATTTTGGGAGATTGGTACAAAATAAAAAATTGGGATAACAATTTTTTTTTTTGTAGTCACGCGATTGGTACAATACAGCGAACCAGGGACCATAACAGTTACAACTTTTATTATAAAAATCGTTTTTTACCAATTATTCGTTTACTTTTATTTAATTAGTCGTTAAGTAAAGACTATTTCTGATTTTTATTTTGTAAATCCAAAATAACAATTATGTATGATTTTTATCTAAATAATCTGTAAATAACAGTTATTTTTCATTTTTATATTATATGTCTTAGATAACAGTTATTGAAGATTTTTATTTATAAATGTCATCAATAAAAATCAGTCATTGAGTTTTACTTTCAAAAGTCATTAACATAAATCAGTCACTGACCTTTATATTTTTAAGTCATACTTATAAAAGTCATTTAGATAAGTCGTAGTACAATTTTTTTCTCGAACACCTTCTTAGGTATGACTTAAGAAATAGAAGTTAGTGACTGATTTATATTGAAGAGTCTGAAAAGTAAAAGTCACTGACTGATTTTTATTGATGAATTTTATAAATAAAAGTCTTCAGTAACTGTTATCTAAAACATATAATATAAAAATAAAAAAAAAAAACTGTTAATTGCGGATCATTTAGACAAAAATCAAAAATAATCGTTGTTTTGTATTTATAAAATAAAAATCAAAAATATTTGTTAATTTTTTTAATTTTGTATAAAACTTACAAAAAAAAAAAGTATTTTCAAATTTGAGTCCCAGTGAAAATATAAATCGATTGGTATGTATCACTTAGTTGTAGAACATTTCCTTCGTTGTGAAATAATCAATGACAGTTTTCTTCAATAACTGGTATGTTCGGTCCCTGCAGCGAACTTCTATTGAAAACTTTGAACAAATTGTTTTTCGTGATTGGGATAAAGAAAAATATTTGTGCATTCACACGATTGGGATATGATTTGCAACAAATTTTGAGCAAATGCCCAATCATGTGACACTGCCTTAAAGGCTCATTATTTACTTTAAGGTAAATTTTCTTTTCACGTTTGTAATTATTTGTATATGAAGATCGGAGAAGATAAGTTTGCAATTTTTCAGCCGGTTAGAGCACAAACGAGGCGATCCCATCCTTTTCAACTTTTCACGAATATGAGTCACACCAAAGTGGTGCATAGCATACCGGACTGTTTCTGGTCCCTGTCATTGGTCTGCTTCACCTACGTTATAGATTTTGCGTATGCGTTCCTCTGTTGGGTGGGGTCTTGTTTAAAAAAAGTCTAAACTTTGCAAAAGCAGGATGATGTTTCATCACGTGGCTGAGAGGAGGATTTGGCAGACATGTGAAACCAATTCCAGTTTTTTGTGAATAATGTTGTACTTCTGTGAAGTAATACTTTCTGTCGGCCAAGCATATTTTTTATTGATTCAAAAAAAGGCTCCGCAGCATTCAAAGTGTCAATCAAATCAATGCTATAATATTTCTATAACAAATACCTCGGCTTAGATAAAGTAGATTTCATACTTGCACTTAAATACGAATCAAAAATTAGATGCGTTTTAAAATTAAGAATAAGCGACCTTCTAAAATTGAGAAAAAAAATAACTTGAAAAATATTTCTCACGAAAATAAGTGAACAATTTTAATTAAGTTAATTTTCTGGTCTATTCCTAAATAATCAACTGAAAATACCAAAGAAAAATGCACTTCTCACACAAAAGCTACTTAGCGCAATAGCTCTTTTTTTTTTTGGAGGCGAACAACTATATTGCCGTCACAAGTATGCAAGCCTATACAAAAAAAAAAAAATTATATTCGAGTATTTTAAATGTACTTGATTTGCGTGACAAGCAATTGCCCAAATCCAACCATACAAAGTCAGCAACCTATCGCGACATAGAAGTGCAGCTAATTACCAAAATTTAACGCTTTTGCCAAGTGCTATTACCAAAGCGTCACCTACTTTGTTGGGCTATGCAATAAAATCGAAAAAATTTATGCAAGCATACAAACACATGCAACACTTTGAAGTGACCATATCTACCTACAACTATGCAATTCATGCACAAGTATGAATTTGGCGCATACTCAGCAGCCACTTCTGCCTGCATTCGCCAACAATTGCCACTTAATCGCCTTTTTAGCTGCTGAACAATGTTGGCTATTAATTACGCTCTGTTGGCTTATTTGAGACTGGTTGTAGCACTATGTATAGTATAGTGTATAGTACATATGCATGTATGTATGTATGTATGTATTTTCACTTTGGTGTTGCATTAATTTGCTCATAGCTCAATGTTTTAATTAAGTTGCATTGCATTTTTGCGTGTCTAGCACAAATGTATTTTTTGTATACACATTTTCCATTGACTTGTACAGTCGGTTGCACAGCATCAAAAAAAAAAAAACCAAAAAAAGACGGCAATGTTTGCGAATTGCACACTTTTGCAATTATACATGTATGTGTGTATATCTTAATACAATTTCATATTAGTAAAGTTGTAGATATTTATTTGAGAAACTTTTAATTTAATTGCCGCAAAGTATTGAGGAAATAGCCATTACTGCTGTGCACGCCTGCATTTAAGAGCAGAAATTTGAAATGAGGAAACGCATGAACACTTGAATGGTAAACTTTTAAATGAAATGCGTAAATATGTATAAAAATAGGATATATAATAAAAGGCTTATATATTATAATTTAATGAGTTTCTTATCGTTTTTCTTTCAGCAGTTGATGTGCCTCTTCTCGTAATGAATGGTTTTATGATTGCGCAAAGTTGACAAAAATTGCAAAGTTTTAAATATGTATTGAATAAATTTGAAATGATCTGAAGCTTTTGACGCAAATTGTAAATCCATGTTTATTAGGGTGCTCCATAAATGCACAGGAACATCAACTTTTTGAAATTTTCTTGCTGTCCAGTTTTGCATATATATATTTTACATACACAAAAACTACATATATATATGTATATGGGGACAACACATTTCTTCGTTGAAGTGCTCAATATCGTTAAAAATCAATATTTTTTAATCGAATAAAAAAATTTCCCTTCAGAAATCTTTCAGCAATATTACGATGCACATTTCATTTTAAAGTTTTACTAATTATTTTTTCAAAACGTCCCTAATGTGGTTACGAACAAATAACAATTTTTTGTAAATAAGCGATGAGATTATTGATTATGAAAAAGTTGTCAATCAAATTTTAAAGTTACATAAATAAGCATCATAAATTTAAATTTTTAACAATTTTGCAGCAATTATGCGAAAAAGTGTATTTTCTCCATGTAAAATATTGGGAAAACTTTCAAGTCCCGGCGCCATGGTTAAAAGTATAACCGTTTTCAAAATAAACAAATACGGGTCTTCTTATTTTCAAAATTGTTCTGTTATGGGGGTGGCTGAAAAAAAAAAAACTTTTGGACCACTCTAATGTACATATATTACTAAATATATCAATACCGATATCGATTTATATATTGCCGATGATATCGATAAGTGTGGTGGTAATAGATATATCTACACATATGTCGTTCGGTATTTCCATAAATATATTTGCCAATTTTATCAATGAATACAGCGATAATTTTATCGATATATGTATTTTTGAAAATCCTAAAAATATTGATAAGTGTATTATTTAGTTCAACAATCGATTAATCGACAACTGTATCGACAAATATGTACTATGCCGCCAATTTTATCGATAACATAATTTATCGATACTTTTAACGCTAAAGACGTTTACAACCATACTTATAACAACATCGATATATACGGCATTAGCATTCTCATTAGTAGATACACCTTGCAGTAGCGCAATATTTTAGCGTTTGGCCGAGCTTCTTCTCCGATTTGTGACGTGCGCGTTGATGTTGCCACACAAAGGGGAGGGAGCCACAGTTTTTCCCCGACTCCAAATGGCTATCGCGTTTTATGAAAAGCCTTCTTTTATGGCTTAAAACACTCGGAGGTTTATTATTTTTGGATGTTGTTCGAAAACTGGGCTCGAACCTGCAGAATGGTAGCGCCCACTGCCAACCACTACACTACCAACTGAACTTTCGGAGAAATTCGGGCCCATGAAAACGCCGTGTTCGGGGGAAAACAATCGCGACCCCTTCCTTCACCCCTACCCCGCTCGAGGGGAATGTGTATATGCATCAGGATGCAAAGGTCACATTCGGTAGGTAAGAAGGCAAATTGACGATTCTAGAAAAATTAATTTAAGCTATAAGCGCAGCCCAGTAAAAAAATATTTGGAAACCTATAAAAATGTAAAATTAACAGAGGGCTAGTACTAAGTGTTTGAATTTTTCCAATCTGACTTTAGATCCTTAATCACCAACCTCAAAAAAAAAAAAAACGTGGAAAACGATTCAAGCGGATCGGATCGACTTTAATTGTTTTTGTTGCCATATTGGGTCCGCTATTTTGAATTTTTCCAACCCCAGCTCAGATAAGTAATAAGCGGCCCAAGAACCACAGCGGAAAACGTTTAAAGCGAATCGGATTGACTCCAATTTTTTGGCCGCCACATTGAATTCGCCATTAAGAACTTTTAAAATTATACTCTAGGTTAGTAATCAGCTGCTGTTACTTTTTCTTTTTTTACTATAGGCTTTTCCACTGGCACAGACGTTGTAATGCAAAATCTAATTTACGGTTAGTTTATACGGCATATATGTGAAGCCGTGATAAATTTTTCAAAAGTCCACACTGTTTTCAAGGATGCCCCTTATGTGACCATTTTAAGACCTTAATCTTTTGTAGTCCGTCATATAGAATTTTAGCCATCGTACTGTACCGGTTGACGTGACGTGGAAATGAATTTTACATCGCTTCCCTTACATCGCTATGTCTGGCATGTTGCCGGTCGTGATCTAAGCGTTGTACAAAAANGGCTAGTAATAAGTGTTTGAATTTTTCCAATCTGACTTTAGATCCTTAATCACCAACCTCAAAAAAAAAAAAACGTGGAAAACGATTCAAGCGGATCGGATCGACTTTAATTGTTTTTGTTGCCATATTGGGTCCGCTATTTTGAATTTTTCCAACCCCAGCTCAGATAAGTAATAAGCGGCCCAAGAACCACAGCGGAAAACGTTTAAAGCGAATCGGATTGACTCCAATTTTTTGGCCGCCACATTGGATTCGCCATTAAGAACTTTTAAAATTATACTCTAGGTTAGTAATCAGCTGCTGTTACTTTTTCTTTTTTTACTATAGGCTTTTCCACTGGCACAAACGTTGTAATGCAAAATCTAATTTACGGTTAGTTTATACGGCATATATGTGAAGCCGTGATTAATTTTTCAAAAGTCCACACTGTTTTCAAGGATGCCCCTTATGTGACCATTTTAAGACCTTAATCTTTGTAGTCCGTCCTATAGAATTTTAGCCATCGTACTGTACCGGTTGACGTGACGTGGAAATGAATTTTACATCGCTTCCCTTACATCGCAATGTCTGGCATGTTGCCGGTCGTGATCTAAGCGTTGTACAAAAAAAAATTTCGTTTAAAAGTTGTGGAGAATGAAATTCTGTTTTTTTTTTAACCTTCTATAAAACAATTGTGTTTAACCTCAACGAAAAATGCAAAGTAAGCTTGCAAATCGCACAAAACCTCCAAAAGAAACCTAAAATCCAAGATGGCGGAATGTTTCCATATGAAATTTGGGGGCAAGACTGTGGATCCATGATCTTCGTATGAAATAAAAGTAAACTGCATAAAAAAATCGCTACTAAATTTTTTTTTTTTTGAGAAAATGTTTAATTTTCCTCGGCGATTTTTGAAATTTTTTCGCGACTTTTGAAGTTATTCTGGATTTCTGAGTTTTACTTGTTTTTCCTACAATTTTCAGGCTCAATGGTACCCTGGTCAATCCCTTGTTTTTTACGACTGTAAAAAAAAACAATACTTGACGCAGGGCTAAATAATGTGCATATAGTTTACGGAAATACTGGTAACCTTATTCGACAGATAAGGAAATCCCATAAGAATTAAGAAAATTAAGTGCATAGGAGGGCAAATTGCAAGGTAATNTTTTTTTTTTAACCTTCTATAAAACAATTGTGTTTAACCTCAACGAAAAAGAAAAGAAACCTAAAATCCAAGATGGCGGAATGTTTCCATATGAAATTTGGGGGCAAGACTGTGGATCCATGATCTTCGTGTCAAATAAAAGTAAACTGCATAAAAAAATCGCTACTAAATTTTTTTTTTTTTTTGAGAAAATGTTTAATTTTCCTCGGCGATTTTTGAAATTTTTTCGGGACTTTTGAAGTTATTCTGGATTTCTGTGTTTTTCCTACAATTTTCAGGCTCAATGGTACTTTTGTCAATCCCTTGTTTTTTACGACTGTAAAAAAAAAACAATACTTGACGCAGGGCTAAATAATGTGCATATAGTTTACGGAAATACTGGTAACGTTCTTCGACAGATAAGGAAATCCCATAAGAATTAAGAAAATTAAGTGCATAGGAGGGCAAATTGCAAGGTAATCAACAAAGCCAAATTATATTCCAAAAATAGTGAAAACAAATAAATAAACGATGTTTTAAGTAGCGATCGGCCCCCGACAGGCAATGGCAAACTTATTAGTATATTTCTTCCCTTAAAAATCTCTCATAAAATCGATGAAAGCGAATCATTTAGCAAAAATGTAAGCACCAAAATATTATTATTAAATATTCAACTTTCTTACCGAAAGTCCGAGTTAAAAAGTTAACTGCTAAATAAAAATATCTTAAAAAATTAAAAATATCTTATCTTAAATATCAAAACAAAATGTAACTTCCAGTTGTTTTAAATCAAAACCGATCAGCCACTCTTCAAAATCGAAAAACCCGGAAGTCAGTTAATATTTCTCGCCCACAAACCAATTAGACTTCTTCATATTAGCCAATATAAAATAAATAATTGGCAATAATACTAACAGTTCTTCAGTGCAACTGAAAAAGCAAAAAAAAAAAGTTAATACTAATATGTATCTGAGTAAATTCATAAATACAAAATTTTCTGCGCATTGAGGTGAATGTCTGCGAGCAGGTTGAAGGCAAGTTCGTTGCTTAAGTCTTTTGTTTGCAAACGAAATAATTGAGTAGTTATGTGTACATAAATCAATCGTTTCTATTACCAATATTTTATTGCAATTGCAAAAGCAAATTAGCAACAAAGGTAGTAATTAAAAAAATTCGAAATAAGTGAGTAATTTTGTTAAACCAAAAAATGCGAATGCATTGGAGTTATTGTAAAGCAATAAAGGCGCGCAGGCGGAGCAAAGTTAATTAGATGATATTTTTGCTATGTACGTATTTAATTTATTGCAGAGTGATTTGTGAAGGAATGAAATTCATGCACATGTATGTATATGCATAGGTCGGGCTTGTTTATCGCTACCAGCGAGCTTTGTTTAACATTTGCAATGATATACTAGTCAGCATTGCCAGCACAAATCACAACCCAAGCGGCTTAATAATCACCGCCTTTGAGGCAACAATAGCAATAAAATTTTACATATCTTTTAAATAAAATTGCAAAACTTAAGTTAGTTTTTTTGCCGTTGAGCCGAAGAAAGCGTGAAACTTCAACGCGTCTGCCGCCAACACGCAATTGTTACAAAAGCGATGGATTAAGTACAGTACGCGCATGCGCGGGAAATTCACATTTTATGCAACAATTTGGATTTATTTAGATTTACAAAGTGTGAATTTCGTCTATTTGCCAACACTTTGCAATGAGTGAAAAAAATGAAGAAATAAATACAAGGAAGTAGATAGGTAATAAACTGTATTACATTGAGATTTCCCAAATGAAAAGAAAAAAACATAATTAAAAAGCGTGACACCTCTTTGAAAGCCCTTAAAATTTGTGCATAAACGTAAGGTAACAATGGCACGTAACCGTTTTTTATCTTTTCTATAAACGACCTTTGCTGACCAGTTCGTTTTTGCAGCTTCCCCTTTTTTCATTTTTCTAAGCTCACAAAAAATTTCACGCTCATATTCCATAGCAAGCGAGTAGCGTTGATAGCAGGGCATCTGTATTCATAACGACCATTCACATCAACAACAACACTTCCAAAACGTTTGAGGCATTGAACCGCCCCTACCTTGCCCCGAAATGTAAGTGATACGGCAACAAGGCAGCAATGTTTGTACTCCAATTTAAGTGTCCTATCTGCCACGTTTCAAAGTTTCATTTTAACAATTTCAGCAGTTATTGTTTCGTTTTTTTTTTTTTCTTAAGCTGCCTAAGGAAATACGTTTTGCCGAATTTCGCATGAAATATTAACGCATAGCTCTTCCTCTACGGCATTTACCCCTGCCTTATTAAGTAAAAGGCATATTTGCTGCTGTGGTGTTATGCAAATCTTTTGGTTGGTTGGTTGGCTGGCTGGCCGCTGGAATATTTGTTTTGTTACATAATTTCCTCTATTGTTTATTATGATTGATGGAATATGATCTAGTGCAACGATGCGTATGCGTAACAGTTTTTTTGTTTCCTTTTTTAAATTAAAAAATGCAAATGAGTGTGGGTGTAGACAGTACGTTGCTGTTTTACTATTACTGGGGCGGTTACAGTTGGTAAGTTGCCATGAGATAAGGCAATTGGACATTAATGAGGCGAGAAGTATTAGATGAGAAGTTTTTTGGTCTCCAACTTTATTTGCAGTTGCATCATTTTTCTACCTACATATGTTACGCTTAAGAGCGCTGTTGCTTTGAATGCAAATAGGAAAATGAATAAAAATTTATCGATTACTATCATAAATGCGAAATTATAACTATCAGTGACATATTGATAACCACGGCTTATGTTTAAATTAATCGATATTAATAAATTTATTGATAAAATTGACTATTACATCAAACATTGTTTTTATACAAGTAGTAACCGAGTAATAAAAAGTTGAATATATCGAAACTAAATTTATCGACAAAATGCAGGATTATATCAAACTATGATTTTTATAAAACTAGAAAAGCGAATGAAAATTTTAGTACATCGAAATAAATGAAAAATCTTTCGAAATAAATTAAAAATCTTTTTTTTTATTGATTTATTTCTTGATTTATGAAAAATTATCTCATTGTTATTTAATTTATGGACAGATTTTACAAGACGAAAATATTGATTTTAGCATGATTTGCTTATAAATTACAAATGAGCCGTAAATTACGATAATGTGAACATGCTTTTACCAATAAATTTTAGCTGACAACAAAGAATTGTCTTTGTCATGAAAACGAGCTGAAGAGATAACACTTTTTTTTTTAAATTACGTATGTGTATTCGTTTAGGAATCTTAATTTTAATGTGATTTTGATAAGATGACTATTTGCACTTTTCATAAAAATATTTAAATTTGAAAAAAAAATTACAAATGTGTGAAAGTTTTTTTTTTGCATTAATCTAAAAATTATTTTTTCTTAGTTATTTCACTGACTGACAGCGAAGCAGCAACCAAAACATCCAGATGCCATCAGGTAACAACTAAACAGGCGATGGAGTGCCTTGATAAGTAGAATACTCTTGATCTGACTAACCGGGTTTGGGTTCTCTGCATTCCGAGACAATTGGAAACGACCTTGCTCTGGTAACCTTGCGCAGGAAAGAGCATCTACCCCTTTCATCGGTCTACAGCCCTTCTGTCGCATAGAAAAATGGGCACTCTCTGCCCTGGCTCGGTTAGAGGAAGAGGCTCATAGAAATCGCTACTGGGATAACGCAAAAGGTCTAGAGCAATCCAAAGCATTTTTAGTAGCATACATAGTACATACATATACCCTAAAAAGCTTTCATGAAATTATTAGCTGAAAAAAGGCAAACCAGGTTTTTCTGAAATCGGCGAAGATCAAACTCGGACATTTTTAAGGTGGCAGCTGTGGTAGTGGTTAGTAGTGCGCATGGTAAAAGCAACATCAAAAAAAAGATATATATATATATATAGAAAAAAGGTTGTTTCTTAATTCTACCATGAAAAACGGCATCTCATAAAAATAAAACTGCCCTTCGGAGTCGGCGTAAAACTTTAGGTGCCTCCCCTATATTTATATAAATACATATGGACGGCTGAGTGGAAGATCGCCCTATCTCTGCAAATTTTTCAAGAACACCCTATCACAAAATTTAGTTGAAGGACGACCTATTCCAGAATTTGATTGAAGAATGCCCTAACTCAGCAAATGGTTCAAGAAGCCCCATCTCAATGGAAGTTCAATAGATATATCGGCAGCTGAGATAGGGCGTTTTTAAACCATTTGTTGAGTTAGGGTGTTCTTCAACCAAAATCTGAGTTAGGGCCCTTTTTAAACGCATTCTTAGATAGTACATTCTGGGCCATTTTCGAACCGGCTGGCGAGATAGGTCGATCTTCTACTCAGCCTTCGATATGCATTCTATAAATTTTTTTTTTGCAAATATTATTTATGAAAAACATTAATTTATTCATTGTGAAACTAGATAAATTAGTTTTCTCTTTTTGTTTGCAACTTTTTTAATAACGTTGTTTTTCGCAATAGATACGCAAATATTTGAATAATTCGATAAATCTACCATAACGAAAACTATAGCAAACACGAAACGGAAACTTGGTGTTGAAAGCGCGCCAGATAACAGCCAATGAATGCACGCTAGCCAAAAAAAAAATTTTTTCAAGAAAATATACGTGAAAAGGTGGAACGATACATATGCACATATAAAATAACAGAGTGGTAAACTTATTGCAATAAAAGCACGCAAAAAGTAGCAAAACTGAAGTAGTAAATAAAGTATTAATGGAGTGAAGCCAGCCAATGAGCGACTATTGTTAACAAAAAAAAAAAAAACACTTAAAATATATATTTAATACAGAAATGCAAATGAGCTTACTCGAGCATGCATTAAGCGCTTTCAGATTTCTGATTACTTGTAGAACTACGTATACATGTATACATAGCTCTGTTAAGTCAAAGGAAGCAAAAGAAGTATGTATGCACAAAATATAGAAAACACCGTTAAAAGCTATAAACAAAAAACAAATTATCCGATTAGTGGCCCAAATGTGCATAACCCAGACCGCCAGCAAAGCACAGACCGACCGCAACAAACCAAACGAGCAACAGACGCCACCATGCCGCAAATGCATAAATACGTGCCTATGTATGTATGTATGTATGTATGTATGTATGTAAGGAAAGAAAATACTAATTTTAATTTGTAACATTTAACTGCCAGCATAGAAAATGTTTGCCACGCACAGCTACGCAGTTAAGTTTGCAGATTAAATCTAGGCGGAGGACAAGATAATGGCAGCAACAACATTGGTACGCGCAACAAAATGAGGGTAAGAAAATATTCGTTTTGGGAGAAAATTCAGCTTAAAACAACGAGGTACCAAAAAAAAGATGCAGATGCGGGGAAAAGCTTGAAAAGCATTAAAAAAAAAAACTGGAAGAAGATAAATAAAAGCGGAAAACTTAAATAAATATGCACATAAAAGTATAGATACGAGTATAATTGCCAGGTTTCAGGCCAGTGAGACGAGATCAGTTCAGACACAGCCGAGACAAAAAAAACATTTCTCACAAAAAAAAAATATGAAAAAAATTAAAAACAAAAAAAATATAACCTAAAAAATAATAAACAAATAAAATACCAAATGATAAATGGACGCTTGAAAGCTTCAATGTTAAATAGACAAACAGGCGAAAAGCAGTGCAATGCGCGCAAATGTCGGTTTTGTGCTTTTGTACTTCAAGCCATGGAATGTAAATACTTGCCAGTTGTGCCAGTGGTTTTTTTTCTAAGCTATTCATAAACAGTCGCTTTCTGTCGAAAGAAATTTAGATTCGAAACAATTGAAAGTACAAATGAGGAAGTTCGTTTTGGGAAGTATTTAGTTGAACGTTTGAGGTGTTTACTCCCTACACACTTTTGCGTGAGAATGCATAGTTGTCTTGAGGGCATAACTGAATTCTTTTATTTATTTACGCAAATGCATTAGTAGCTTAATCAGGCTGCTGCTGCTGTTGCTTCACAAGTGTTCTGTGGTGAAGATTTCAATTTCAAATTTTTTTTTTCTCTTTTCTAATTTGGCTTTCGATTGCTTCTAGCATTTGCATTTTTTCACGAAAAGTTCTTTAGATTTCGTATCGTAACTCAAATCCTGCAAGTGGTCTGTACATCTAGCAAACCAACTACGTAATTCAATTACTAATTAATGGCATAAGAACCGAAAGTACGCCTTAGAAATGGAAATTAGTGGCTTAACCGGTGTTAGCTTTCAGAGAAAGTTTACCTCAGATTACTAAACCAAAAATTGAGATCAACACAGATATTTCAAGGTCCAAAAGATTTGTGCACAACTTCTTACATGATTCTCAGTCTTAAATTCGTGTAATAATTGAGAACCCCGGAAGGTTTCAGAAACCTTGTATTGAATTTTCATACGAAATATATATCGAATAATTACAGGAAACGCCTCAGTGTTACTTGCATAAGCTAACAATTTGGTCAGGCATAGAGGCGCGTGCACAGCAATTATGTTCTCAGCTGAACCTCGTACTCATCTATCCAGAAAATTTAACCAAAGGTAGGGTGTACCAGCTTATAATATATTAAGGATAACAAGCCCAACGCACTATAGCGGCAAAGCCACCAGAAACCCCAGTAAGGGATCAACCACATTCTTCGAAAGCGCAGCAAGGTTGGAGTTAAAATGGCGGATGATATCGTGTGTGAGTGTGATCAGCGGGGGAGCGCTATGGGGTAGTGGTTCGAAGTGAATACTAACATTCCGCAGGGCCTGAAGTCGATCGAGCCCAGTTTCCAACTCACATCAAAAACAAAAGAAAAGAAAAAGTTTTCGGCGAAATCTCCCAGTGTATTTCGGCCAAGAAAAACAGCTTCTCATAAAAATACAATCGCTGTTCGGAGTCGGCGATAAGACTGTAGGTCCCTCCCCTTCGTGTGATAACATAAAGGCGCACGCCACAAATCGGCGAAGAAGCTCGGCCAAACATTACCATAGTATGTAACCGCCAACTTAAATAATTAAGTAAGTGATTATGGAGAATTGAATTAACGGCCAGTCAGCTGTAGCCTATTAGTCTGCCTTGCCATTACTGGGACAATCAGGTCATCTGTAACATCATCTTCCTTCAATGACACAAGAATTTCCGACAATTTTATAGTAATTATTAAGCAAATCAATTGTTGGTGAAAATTTCGCCACTACTTTTACCTCATCGACGGGGGTTACACAAGAGTAAAATAATATTGTAGATGACCTGGTTACAAGGTACAAACTTGATTGGCGGATAAAATCCTTTTCACCATACAAGTCATCTGGGACCGACGGCGCTTATCAGGTCATGTTTCAGAAACACATCTTTATCGCTTGCATTAGGCTCTCGCATGTGCCGATTTCTTGGAGAACGGCTAAGAATTACACACCTATTAGTTTAACATCTTTCCTCTTAAATACACTCGAAAGGATGATGGACATTTATGTGAAAGCCTGAATAGATCAAAATCTAATTTCCAATACCCAGAGTGCCTATAACAAGAGTAAAAAAAACAGCATTGCACAGGGTGGTTGGTCAAATTGAAAAAGTCTTGACCGAAGGAGAATATGCAATGGAGGTATTCCTCGATATACTACTTAGTCCTGAAAACTGCAATGCGCCGCAATGCTACTAGTCAGCTCAATTGTAGATCATACGGTCATAGTAATTTTTGCTGCCACCTATCGATTGAGGCGTATGGATGGCGCAAGGGTCTGAAAGCTGGAGGCAGTTCACAAACGGTTCAAAAACAACATATGGCATAGGAGCAGGTTTCTATTGCAAATAATTTGAAATAAAAAGTCTTTACGGAGCTTCTCATAGCAGTGCTAATAGCAAAAAAATTAATTTCTATAGCTAAGCAGCCATAGAATCCATAGTGTCAAGTACGACGGCTGCAAAAAGTGTCTTAGAGTGTGGAAATAAACTAAAAATTTTGGTGTTAACTAGGAAAATTCACTTGTACTGGTTACCTGGGCATAGAGGCATAGATGCATAGTAGGAAACGAAGAGGTAGAGACACTAGAAAAGGAAGGACTGCTACTGAAATTTCAAACTCCCTGCATGCTCTTAAGAAGCAATGTGACTTAGGCATGTTCCAAGAGGCGGATAAAAAGTGGTCACATTAACGTAGATGCAAAGTATCCAGAGCCATGCTTACGTAACATGACTTGGAATTTACATAACTTCTGGTGGGTCTTATATTATCCACAAGCTATCGAAAATTCAACAGAGATAATTTGAATAAGATCATTTAAATACAAAGGCTACTGAACATTTTTGAGGAAAGGAATATTAATCATTTGAGAAAATCATAAGAGATCATTTTTAAAGAAAGAAAGATCAATTAAGATGATTTGAGAATATCAGTAGAGAGTATTTAAGGAGCTAGGTCAATGAGTGAATTATCATTTACTGGTGATCATTTTAGGTGATCGTTCGAGTGAAGTGAAGATGATTATAGTAGACCGTTTTAGAAAATCTTTTACGAATGTTTGAGGGCACAATAGGTTGAGTATTTTCGAATGATAAGACGGTCGTTGAAATCACTTCGTCATTTAAAATACAAAACCGCGTACGAGATATTGCCGAAATTTTACAGAAAAGATAATGCCTGTCTTACTTTCTAACTTTTTATCTCTAATTATTTCTACCATTTATGTCTAAATATCGATATTTTGATATGCCTGGATTAGGCTTGATGCCAGGAGCTTCCGGTTACGATATATGTGTGCATTTCCGATGACCTTATGATGTTGAGATGATTTTAGAGAATTTTTTGAAAGCAGAAAAAATTTAGAACTGATTTAAATTTCTCAAATCCTTATGCAGGGATCGTATAATAAAGACTTTCCGTCAAAGTATGCACCAAACGAAATATTTGGAATCTACTTAAGCAAGCAGGTTAACTTAATACTATTTATTTATGTATGCCTTATATAAATTATATTCAGGATACAGCGCCACCACTTCAACTGTCTAGCCAAATTATTATCATATCAAGTAAAATTATTTACGATATTTTAATAATACCATAAATACGAATGTCTGCCTGTAACTTCCCCGATTTCGGATATGCGCAGAAATAAAAAATTAAGAATGCCTGCAGGTGCTAGTCACTTGGCCAACGAAAGGGAGGCGCCAGTGCGCAGGCAAAGAACAATGTAATATTTAAAGCTCCACAGACGGCAGGCACAACAACAGCAACAATGAAAGCAAAAATTAAGCTTTGAAAAGTGGTAAAGGGTTGGCGCTATATATCGAATTTTTATTTCTCTTTCAATCTGCTGCGAGAAATTTTATAAGTCAGCGCCGTAAGAATATTGACTGCTGCTGACATGCGATATTTAAAGTTGATGTGATAATTGACAATCAACATATCATAAAAATGATGTTTGGCAGCGCGCAGCCGCGCCAGCCAGCCAGCCAGCCTACAACTATGAACGGAAGGAAATCAATATGCGTAAGAAGAAAATATACACAAAACACATATCATTACATACTCGAAATGTTGTATGTAAAACAAAAATGTATTTGTGCGTTGAATGGATTTTCATATCCAACCGCTGCATATAAAAGCGCCTGAAGGCAGTTAAAGTTATTTTAGTTGATTGAAAGTGAACTTAAAATAAATATGTGAAGAGTAAGCAATAAAATTAATAAAGCAAACACATTGCGCTAAACCACTTACCTGACTGTTGTTGAACTATTGAAGGAAAATGAAAGTTTTTATTCTATGCTTAATTGTTCGGCTACCGGGGCTGGCATACAGTGCGATCACTTATAATGCAGATAGGAATATTTCTGATGTGGCTATAGGTATACGCCATAATTGTTTGCTAAAAGTAGAAGAAATATAGAGCATAGAAATTAAAGAACTTCTAAAAAATTACTGTGGGTATTCACATTTTCTTAACTATTAGTTATCCGGCTATAGATTATTATACTCCAGCAAATTTTAGTTATTGTTAAACTAAGTAGCAAATATGTCTATATAACCATATAATTCGATTAACCATACATTTATGAACACTTTCACTATTTTAACCTATTTTTCCCAGATTTTTTTTTTACTAAAAAAAATTATATTCATCACTTCCACAGCTCTCTCTGAAATAATCAATGGCTTGAAACCCCGCCAATTAGCCATTTTGGCAGCACCTCAATTTAGCTTCACCACTCGTCACGCACCATTACCAGCAGGCGCTGAAATTCCCACCGATTTACAATTGGAAGGCATGCAAATGGACATTGATGATTTCATTTATCAACTTCACAAACTCAACTTTAAATCTGTAATCTTTGACAAGGCAGATTTGTTCTTCAAATTCGTCGAAGATAGTCTACAGGGTTCGATTGAAAGCGTCAATTTGATATTTAGTGCACCTTATGAGCTTTCTGCACGCATACAGGAGCGTAGGCTGTCACATCGCCTGAGTTTGTTCATATTTTATTGGGGCGCTAAACATCCCCCAAAAGCTAATGAGGTTCGCTTTGAGGAACCAATGAGAGCTGTTGTCATAACGAGGCCAAGGAAGAAAGCGTAAGTATGATGAGAAAGCGGGCAGCTTCTTAGAAAATATTTAGTAGGCGTTTATTTGGTAGTATATTCATGGGCGTAGCCAGGTAGGGGCAGGGGGTGCTCGGCCCCCCCCCTAACTTTCAAATTTTCCTTATATATATATAAAATAGTACCCTGAAATGCCAGCTTAATAGGGTCGAGCCCCCCCTTAAATTTCATTCTGGCTACGCCGATGAGTATATTATTATTATTTATCTAACAAGTACAGTAAGATATGAATTCATTTAACAGTAATTACTTAAAAAAAAATTAAAAATTTTTATCTTAAATGTAATCTTAACGAACAACGCATTGATACAAAAATATCTGTAACTGCCGCACAGTGGAAATGCTCCATATAAAATGTGGCAAAAAGTAGTAAATGTGCTCCGTTTTTGCTGAAAATTGTAACGTGGGGTACTTTTGCATAGGATGCATGAATACATGTGAAAAATGGTTGAATTTAGCGAAATGCCACGCCCACGACAATAGGGGGCGGATATGGTAAATGTTATCCAATTTCGAGAAAATTCGATTAGTTACTTAGATTAACCTAGGAAGATATAAATATGAAAGATGGTAAAAATCGGCCACCAGCCATCGGATTTCTGGATTCCAATGTGGCAGGTACTAGTCAGGATTCTCCGAAATATCAATATAAAAGTAATGATTTTTGCAACGATAAAAGTCGAAAGGCGCCATATAGCGACGTTGATGATAATTAAAACAGAAAAGGACGATAATACCGATAGCGATAACAACACCGATAATAATACAAATTACGCTAATTTTAAAATTTCGACGTCAAAAAAAATTAATAAAAATCATAATTTAACCGCTAAAAAATGATTTTTGTTTTTTTCGATCAAATTTGGCCGTTACTTTATGATTTTTCATTNAGACGATAATACCGATAGCGATAACAACACCGATAATAATACAAATTACGCTAATTTTAAAATTTCGACGTCAAAAAAAAAAAAATAAAAATCATTATTTAACCGCTAAAAAATTATTTTTGTTTTTTTCGATCAAATTTGGCCGTTACTTTATGATTTTTCATTTTATTGACCTAGAATAATCGCTATTTTAAGATTTGTTTTACTTCGGTCATAACCGTTATTTACAGATTTAATTTTTAGATCACTAAAAATTTTAAACGGTCATAAAAATGCAGTCTCCATTAGCACCGCTAAAAATTATAGAAAAAATATAGATTTTTTATCGAAAAAAATAAAAAAACAAACTAATGATTTTACAATGATCTAAAAATAAAAATCTTGGTATTTAATCGTCATTTTCGATCTCTGAAAATTTATATTGGCAGCGACAACAATACCAATAACGATAAAAGATATCGACAACGGTAGCATTATCAATAAGGATAAAAATATCAATAATACGATTAACGAAAATCCATTGCAAACTGAGAATTAAAATTTTTTTCATTTCCATTTCGATAACTTTAAGATACACATACATATGTCGATATTAATAACCCCAAATATTTGAGTGCCAAGCCCACTGCCTACTTATTTAAACCTTACTTTTTTATAGCTTTCGCATTTACTACAATCAAGCCGTACCCGATGGTGTTAGTAATCTTCGTTTGGTCAATTGGTATGATGGCGATAATTTAGGTCTGCAGAAAGTACCGTTACTTCCCAATGCAGCGACTGTTTACTCAAATTTCAATGGACGCATATTTCGGGTGCCAGTTTTTCATGTAAGTAGAAACGGCGGCCGCCGTAGTGAGGAGCTAGAAGAGGTGCAAACTACCACTCGGTAGGACCTGGGTATGACCGCATACACTTTTTCTGTCTGTTGTCACACTTTGCCCCTTAACAATGCGCACTACTCAATCATTTTCAATTCAAACTCACTGCTCCACATTTTATGTCTAATTNTGGCGGCCGCCGCAGTGAGGAGCTAGAAGAGGTGTAAACTACCACTCGGTAGGACCTGGGTTTGACCGCATACACTTTTTCTGTCTGTTGTCACACTTTGCCCCTTAACAATGCGCACTACTCAATCATTTTCAATTCAAACTCACTGCTCCACATTTTATGTCTAATTTTATTTTCAACTTGTTCAAGTCTCCGCCATGGTTTTGGGTGAACTATGAAAACGATTCTGCAAACTCTACAATGTTTGACGATTATGTCGACAATGAATATGGCGATTTTACTGAAGTAAATGTGACGGGCGGACGTGATCATTGCCTACTAACTCTATTGGCTGAGCATATGAATTTTCAATTCATTTATATTGAGGCGCCTGGCAGAACACAAGGATCCTTGCGTAGCGATGATACCGGCGCGGAGAATGATAGCTTTACTGGTGGTATTGGTTTGCTGCAAAATGGGGTAAGCTTGGAAAAAAAAACATCTTATTGAAAAGGTTTTAAATAGTGCCGAAAGAGTATCTGAGAAACAAGACAGATGTTAAATAATTCTATATGCAAAATTATCCAAAACTGCGCCCAAAAGTATGCAACATAAGTATGTTATTTATGCACTTCTCAAATGGCGTATGAACAAGTTTACTGAAACCGATAAGTGGCGGTATACCTTTTTAACCGCATCGCTTTTAAAGTTTACATTTGCTTCTGGATTTATTTATTTTTTTTTTTTTGTTTTTAATTTTGAAGTTGGCCGACTTTCTTCTCGGCGATGTCAGCCTCAGCTGGGAGCGTCGCAAGGCCGTCGAGTTCTCTTTCTTCACTCTCGCCGATTCTGGTGCCTTTGCGACACATGCACCACGCCGCCTAAATGAAGCTTTCGCCATCATACGCCCCTTTAAACGTGACGTCTGGCCCTACCTTATATTGACCGTCATATTTTCGGGACCGATATTTTATGCCATCATCGCAATACCGTACAAATGGCATTTGCCATGTCAAACGCGCAGAGTAAGACAAGAGAGATCAAATGAACAACAACAACAACAACAACATGATGTGGAAAGGGTCGGTGAGCTGATCTTTCATATGGCTTATATCAAGGAAATTACCGGCGACAACGAGATGACAAGGCGTTTGCTGCGCCAACAACAACACCAACAAGAACGTGAAGCAAAAAAGGAACAGCACCGTCGAGTTGGAGTGCAGTCATTGGCGGCGGAAATACCAGACAATCTATTCGATAAATGCATTTGGTTTACAGTGCAACTATTTCTCAAGCAATGTAAGTGAATGACAAGTGAGTGAGTGAGTAAGTTTGTATGTCTTTGTGTTTGTGTGTGCGTGCGTATGCAGTTCTGAGTAGCATTTTTATCTTTTAATGAGCATTTTGCGTCTCAGTCAACATTCAGCGCTCAGCAGCTGCATCATCAGCTAATGTTGCCTGCTGACATTTATTGCATTCCCATTTCATTCAATTATTTTATCACTGTTTGCTTCATTTTACTTGTCGTCCGCATCGATGCTACGCTCTGCTGTGCTGTGGGATGTACTATTTAGCTTGCAAGGAGCTTTATCATGGCTATCGCGCAAAGTTTCTCATGATCGTCTACTGGATTGCGGCCACCTACGTGTTGGCTGATGTCTACTCCGCCCAGCTTACCTCGCAATTCGCGCGTCCACCGCATGAAGCACCAATTAACACGTTGCAACGACTGCATACAGCTATGTTGCGCGATGGCTATCAATTGTTTGTGGAGAAGGAAAGCTCATCGCTGGAAATGCTGGAGGTTACACTCTGGCCAGCAGCGTTGTGCTGCATGGCAAGTGAAAGTAATGTTTTGATGAGTTTTTTGTCTTTTGTTTTTAGAATGGCACTGAAATATTTCGCCAATTGTATGCGCTTATGAAGCAACAGAATCCGGATATGGAAGGTTATCTCATAGATTCGGTAGAGTCGGGCATTTTGTTGATTGCCGATGGACTGGAAAATAAGGCGGTTTTGGGCGGTCGGGAGACTTTATATTTCAATATACAGCAGTTTGGTGGGCGGAACTGAGTAGTTTGTAAAAAATTTAGATTTTTGGAGTTTGTTGCTTTCCTTTTCTAGGCTCGAAAACCTTTCAACTCAGTCACAAGCTTTACACGCGTTATTCAGCAGTTGCAGTACAGATTGGTTGCTCCTTCTTGGATAGCCTTAACGATGTGTAAATCTCAAACTCTTCCATTCTATTCAAAATCTAAATCATTTATTTTAGTTTCCAATACCTTCATTCCACTCCACCTCTTCCATTCTATTCCAAATTCACTTTTCTATTACTTGTATTGTGTTTTATTTCCTTTTATAATATTTAATTTTATTTTATTTTATTTAAATTTATTTAATTGTATTTAATATAACTAGTGTTCGCCCAGCGGTTGAAATTCAACCGATAAAATTAAGGATAGTTTATGTAAGTTGAATGAGCTAAAATAACATTAGTTGGAACGGGTTAAGTGGAGGGGAGTTTAGCTTAGTACTTGGCATAACATAACAAAACCATAACATAAGAATAAATAACATAACATATGAAGCATAACACACCACAATATAACATCGCACACTCTTCAGTTGTATTTCCTTTTTATCCCTTTTTTCACCTCTATCTAAATCTTATTTATTTTGGTTCATTTTATGCCAAATGATGTTGCCTTTGATGCCACATCAAGTGATATCATGTCATGTGGTGAAATTGGGTGTGGTGAGCTGC
>NW_016160977.1:5674-16116 GCF_001687245.7 Rhagoletis zephyria | reverse complement strand
TTATGCTATATTATTTCAGTTCATTTCAAATCGTTCGATTTATTTCATTCAAGTTCCAACATTTTCCTTTCATTTCACACCATTTCCGCATTATCTGATTTTACGTCAGTTAATTTCATTTCATTCAATTCGATTCCTATATGTCTCTTTTCATTTTATTGCTTTTTAATTTCATTTCAACTTATTTTATTTCGTTTCATTTCCTTAAATTGCACTCGACATTTTTCCGTATCATTTAATTTTATTTAAATCCGTCTCATTTCAGTTCATTTTAATTCGTTTCATTCCCTTCCATTGCATTTCGTTTCATTGCACTTCCCAATATTTAATTATATTTCATTTCCCTTCATTTCTCTTCATTTCATTTTTTCTATTTATAGCTCACACTTTCTTCTTTCCCTTTTACAGCATCATTCACCTCTTTGAAGGCGGCATCTTAGACAAAATGACAAATGCCGAATATGCCACACAATCGCGCATGTTGGGCAAGGAATACAACAGCCTGCATCCCAGCTCGGCGGCCGATGCAAATGCTAACAATGAGCCCCCACCCAGCGATGATAACCGAAACGCTAATGCCGGCAACGACGTCAACGGCAAGGGAGATGAGAGTGCAGAAGCTGCCACCAAATCACAGGATTCACAAATTATACAACCGCTCAATTTGCGCATGTTGCAAGGAGCATTCATTGTGCTACTCTGTGGTTATGCAGCCGCAAGTGAGTGGCATTTGTTTTTATTTTTTTTTTTTTTGCTTTTAATGGCGCTTTTTTTTCTCGCAGTGTAAGAGCCCGCATATTTGTATCTTCAGCTAAACTTGTATTGTACAATTGCTTTGTTTTTTCTTCTTCTAAATTTCAGCTGGCATTCTAGTGTTGGAGCTATGTTGTCATCGCTTAAATTCGAACCTCTTGGAGCGTATTCAGGCCCGCTTGGTGCGCCGTTATCTTTGGTGTTGTCGGAAATTCCGTAAAATTATACGCCTGGTGTTTGCTAGAATATTTCGTTAATTAGCTTTTTTTCATGACTAACTTCTTATCATTTAGAAGTTTTGCATAACAAATGAAGTTTGTAGCAATTGCGGTAGCGCAATTAGTTGCTTTGGTGGAGTTGTTGTCACATTATTCTAATTCTATGAAGCTACTCGTACAATATTTACATAATTTATCATGAAACCCGCATGCACGTGTAGCTGCTTAAAAGTGTAATCAGCTGCTAGAATAAACCCATCGTAATGCTTAACTGCGGCTTTGGAATCGCTGAAGTGTAATACAAATATGACGATTGGGCTGTGGCTCGAGAAAATTAAAGGGCATTGTTGAAAGAGCACAAAAACGTGTTGATTCTGTTTAGTATCTATACCAAAAACTTAATTGTATGTGAATGTATCTATTAAGTGCAATAATATATCTAAATATGTACATATATGTACCTACTGGGAGCAGATTATCAAAAAACTGAAGTTTTATTTTGGGGTTTAAAAAAATTTAATTTATTGAAAAAGTGGTTTAAAAAATTTATTGTGGCGTACTTATATACCAAAACCGCCCATAGGTCAGTTGCAAACCCGGCGCCCGCCATAGATCAGTTGCAAATCGCCGTTGTGGCAAAAATGAGATTTGGTAACCCTGAACTACAGGCATCGAGATTTATACATACAAATCGTAAAAAAAAATACCGCCTAAAAAGGCAATGCCTTCAAAGAAAACCCGGATTTTCGCTCTCTTGTAAAATTTGAGTATCGTATGTTAGGCGGGTTTGCAAAAACATTGACGATATATTTATGAGTACTAGAATCGCTCAGCTGTCGAAATTCGACCACTTAACTTTTTTACATACTTTTTCATTTTGCTTGTCATCAATATGTTCACGATGTCTTTGAAGTCTATTAGCATTCCAAAATATATGTAAGGATCTCTGGCCCTCTGTTGTTAAATTGATTGATATACATCCTGTTAAATAATGTAATAATTCTAAGCTAATATATAATTTTTTTTATCCAAACTAAAGAGCAACATATGTACGTAAATTCGTTGAAAAATAAAATCATTTCCACAATCGCCCGGTTAAATTAAAATGGAAAGCATCGTAGATACTCCAATATGTTACTAATAAGGGTTCTGATTTTGAAGCAAATCGGACAAGAGAAAATTGTTCCCAATTGATATACATATTCATATGTATGTATGTATGCAGATACATATACGGAATGAGTTTTCATATTTACTGCCTGTATGAAGGAATGCTGCTGGACGCACCCAACTGCGCCTACGCAAAACACTGAACGAAGGTAAGCGTAATTATTTTTAGACCACAAGTAAGTAAGTAAACAAACAGCAACAAAAGAATGCAGTTTGTTCGAGACAATGAAATGCAAAAAAATCCAAATTGCAGACAAAAAATACGCAGAGAATTTCATACCTTATATAAAATGGAAAGCATTGATAAAATTTGTAGAAAATAGAAAAAAAATTGCG
This sequence comes from Rhagoletis zephyria, assembly GCF_001687245.7. Lineage (NCBI taxonomy): Eukaryota > Metazoa > Arthropoda > Insecta > Diptera > Tephritidae > Rhagoletis > Rhagoletis zephyria. The sequence goes on along the minus strand of NW_016160977.1, from coordinate 13,639 downwards.
TAGACGTGTCGTTGAGTCTTGCTTGCGAAAAACACTTCATTACTTTTTCATCAGGTCCATTTTTTTCATATTAAATTCAATTTCAATTTTCATAAAATGTTAAAAAATTATGAAGAATTTCTGAGGTTCTTGCGATTATTTACTTTACCTCTTTACTTATGGGCCTTTAAGTATGCAACACACTATAATTGAACAACTCGTGTTTTTATTGACGCTTTCATTCGTATCTTTTTCATACCTAAATGCGCTTCTCAAACATCCTACGAAGTGATTTGCTTAAAGCACAAGTCTCCCGGTATAATTCCACCACACTGCTCGAATCTAAAGGTAATTTTTTGTGTATGATCCCAAAAAAGAAAAGATCTCTTTATAAAAATCAAACAATTATTGGCTTTGAATGTAATGAGAACTTATAGTTTATTTCCACCAAGCCTTCACAGCGGTTTATACCTATTGGAAAAAGGTGATTACAACCCGAAGGAGGTAGTTGCTCATATCAAGTTCACGCAAAGGAATTGAAAAAATAAAAAATTGAGAAACAAACTTTGCCGATGTTGGAACTTATTTGAGTTCTTAACTGCAGTTAAGCCTTTTGTCGAAATAGGCTATAACATAGCTTATTAGTGAGTGACAGAAAACTTAAAGATCTTTTCTAAGAAGATACATTTCCGATTCAAAAAGTGAAATCCGGGCCAAGCTTAGGTTAGACTATCGTGACTGATAAGAGAAGGTCTCACATAGACAAATATAATGTCCATTACAAGATGCATTGCAACCCTGGTCTAAGCAGGACGCCCTCCCTGGTTATCTCTCCAGCTCTCTCATTACCTTTCGCACCCATCTGTATTGCTAGTCTGCTTATAGTTTGTGTAGTATCTCTGCAGATTTCTTTGTTGCTAAGATCTTGGCTTGGTAGATACTGAAATGATCTGGTAACTATTATTTACAGTTCGGTGCAGTATACTGTAGCCCCTACTCATTCGTCCATTTTAGAATCATCTGTGTAGATGTGCGTTGCCTTCACTTTCCACTCCACATATTTACGCTAACCGTCAACCTCTAGTGCAGCTTTTAAAATCAAGAGCAAACCTTGGGGGAAGGACCATGTTTGGTTTCTTAAGACCAGGTCTCATGAGAATTTTTTTTTTTAATTTTTGGTTAGAGAGGAACTGTTATTTGATTATGTTTTTGAACTGATTTGTAGCTTCTTAAATTATAAACTTAAATCAATTCTATATTCTCTATTTTAAAGTATTTTTATGAAAGGCATAAAATATTTACAACCACATTGACGGCAGCATCTAAATCAAACCAAAAAACCAACAGCGTATAAACTTCACAGTGATGACTATCCCAATGATGGCGAAGGACGACGCTGATGCTAACGTTGAGATCGCAAATCCACTTAAACTGTCTTAAATCTCCATGCGCTGATCAGCGTGCTGGACAGACGCGGCATACAGACAAACAGCATTCACTAGACAGCTGTGGATAACAACTCTTCGACTGTTTGGTTGAGCGGAGGTGCAAATGGATGGGTCGCATGCCAAAATCAAACAGATCAATGGTGGGTTAGGCTTTGCAGCAGAGTAGGATGGAATAGTGGTTTCATCAGGCAAAAGGGCGTGAGCGCGTAAGGGTGTGTGTGTGTGTGTGTGTGTGTGTGTATGTGCCGCTTCCACTAGGCTGCCGTGTAGGCTTGTTTGTTGAACTGTGTGTGCGCTCATTTGACGCTCCAAATGGTGCGAGTACTTCACTTTCCTACAGTCAACGGCAATGCGGTCATCACTCGTCTTCGATTGACGTACAGACGACGATGCACTATCGGACGACTAAGTTTTACTTGTGATGTCCAGTAAATATTTATTTAAATGGTGCGNCGTGTAGGCTTGTTTGTTGAACTGTGTGTGCGCTCATTTGACGCTCCAAATGGTGCGAGTACTTCACTTTCCTACAGTCAACGGAAATGCGGTCATCACTCGTCTTCGATTGACGTACAGACGACGATGCACTATCGGTCGACTAAGTTTTACTTGTGATGTCCAGTAAATATTTATTTAAATGGTGCGTATTTATGTACGTGGCAAAGCTGCTCCTCAGTTTGGCCGACTGATATACGCGTAAATATCTTGGTATGTATGTATGTATATATGCTTTGAAAACAAAAAGCATTGGCGTGTTTACTTTAATATTTATTTTACTTTAATTTNAAAAGCTGCTCCTCAGTTTGGCCGACTGATATACGCGTAAATATCTTGGTATGTATGTATGTATGTATGCTTTGGAAACAAAAAGCATTGGCGTGTTTACTTTAATATTTATTTTACTTTAATTTCCTTTGTGTTTGTTTTGACTGCAAGCATGCATCTCGGCCACAATACCGAAAGCCATCAGGCCATGTGGTGGCGCACAGCAATCATCCTACCGTTGTGATCCTCTTACCAGATGCTATCAATGATCGTTGCCGCGCTCAACGTACAGCCCAATGAATAGCCCAAAATTCTAGTAACTGAACTAAGACAGCGTTCTGAAGGGTTGTGTGGGAAGGAGGGCAAGAGGTGACGCAGCTTTACAACTGGTCACCCTTCCTTGCTCGCTACGTTATTTTGCCGCACCTTTACACACTTGTGGCACGTTATAGCCATAGCTGCAGCCTACGCTGACGTTCATGTTGCTCGCCGCTGATTGTATCGGTCGAATGTCGTTAAAGTCACTTGGCAATCGTTGCGGTTGACCGTGGCTCTGAAATCGAGCCGCATGCGCGTTTCACTTGAAGCTTGGATTTATTTGCTGTCTCAACGTATTTTGTTTCAATTTCTATAGGTTTTGCAGCTAGTAGTGTTGCACACTCGGTCACTTACTGGGCAGTTGTTCAACGCTTTTAGCCCACTCTGCCTACGACACCCCACAACTCACTCACTACTTTTTATTTCATTCCATTCGTAGCAGATAATATTCGTGCTGAAAGTTCTTTATCGTCTTGTGTCGCGACGCAGACAGTTCATATCTTAACAAGTTGTCGATTTCATGGTGTGACTTTTTCTATTTTAAGCATTCGTTTCGATGATTTTCGTCTGTCCAGATTTGTCTGTACAGGAACGAGTACAGTTCGCATTTAAATTTAATTCAATTATAAAACGCAGGGACTATTCTGCGGTCATGCAGGCAATTCTTTGGTTCAGAAAGGTGCACACATATTTGAGAATGAAGGTTCTATCCTGTGGAAATATAGTTTTCTAAACTTGCGGTTAAAGGCAAATCAATGGTGAGCTCCCTCTTCGCTCTAATAGTCATCCTCTAGCTGTCTACTAGCATTCTCAAAATTTCCAAAAGATTAGGAATACCACCAAGTGGGCTATTGCCTGCCTTAAAAAGCCACTTGTTGTCTCTGAGTCCTCACAATCAATACTCATTTATTTCAGAAGGAAGTTATTGATGGTAATGTTAACCAGTGTGGAACCCTCACGCCGCAGTCTTACCGTGTGCAGGCTGGTTCCCTGAGCTGACCGTATTTGTTCAGTAGACCAGAACATTTTGCGATAGTCTATCGGCAATTGTCTATCCTCGACCTTCCACCCAAATAGTTTGGGCTTTGTAACCTCTGAAAAAATTCCTTTGATTCTATCTGGGGCCACTTTCGTATGTTATGGATTTCCTTTTTGACATGCGCTAAGCCGAAGGAGCAGTAGTACTTTCATACCGGTTTCACTTTCCGCAGCCATTAAATAATGCGACTATTTCTAGGTTTCTTTCGTTCATAGGTAGCATGGCCAGACTTTGGCTTCAGCATCGTTGGCTCCTCAAATGCTAAAGAGAATATAGCGCCTCCTCCCTGCTACAGATGGTTCTGCGAATGAAACGAATGTAAAAAATTGTCCTCTTTCATAATTATTTGTACACCTTTGGTACAGAGTTCAGGTTGCTAATTCCGACCTCTAACGTCACCATGTTATTGTGGTCACTTTGCTTCTTCCTTATTTAAAACTTTTAAACTTGAACAAAAGTATATTTCACCGACAGGTTCTCTTTTCCACAGGATTTAATTAACGCGAACATATTTTGCGTAGCCTCGATCTGGTTGACTTCTCAAGAGCACTAGAACCATATTGGCTCTTATCCGCTCCAGTATTTATTCAGAGAGTTCGTTGGGCATCGAGTTCTCTTCTGATTTGACAAGAATAGCGATAGTTAAGCTTTCTGTTTACAAGGAGGAAGCATCGAAATCCTATACTCGCCCGTGTGGGATTTAACCCGAACTTAACCTCCTGCTGTTCAAGTACCGAACCCCCGGTTCCACCTGGAAGTATTTCTTCGGTAGGCAGTTTAAGCACTTCGTTCGCAGGTTGAAATCCGTACCGAACCTGCTCTTCGGGTACACACATTTCAAAACCGAAGTGCCTTGGCGGTTGGTAAGGCTCCAGTACACGCCTACGCTTTGGTTTCTGAACTTCATGATTGGTTCCAATTCGTGGATACACTTCAGGTTGGTTTAATTACGGGTGGTACGCTATCTCTGTAGGCTCTTCAGTCGCTTTAGAATTGAAGTTAGTGTGTCGCCGGTTGATACGCATTCACTGGCTCATTTCACCATATAGTCGACTACTGACTGTGACGTAAACACCTTTCCAACGGCTGGTCTTAATTGGTTCGGACGTATTTCCTCCACGCCACTTCCGAAGTACGGGTCGTGCTCATGCTTTAATTTAAACAAATATAGGGCATAAAACAGCCGTGCCCGCTCAAGAAGTGGTTCAGATAAAAATCTACTTCGACATGCGTTCTTTTAAGCCAGGATACCAGATTTGATCCGCCGCGTTAGGTTTAAACGACCCTTAGTCGTACTCCGTAATGCTGTTTTCCCGTGCTCGACGTCGGTCTATTTGAGTTAGATCATGCGGCGTGGATGAAAAAAGCGTCGATTTTCTCGCCAGTATATCTCCGGGTATCATACTGGCGATTAAGAAAGCTGCTTCGTCCGACCACACACGCTAAAAGTAGACGCCTGTGCTGTTACTGTTAAGCATTATTTGCGATAGTCCCGTGATCGTTGAAGCTGTCAATTTTTAATCACGCCGACTGATGAGGCTACCCTTACTCATATGTGGTCATATGCCCTCAAGCTGTTTCGCAGACACTAATACCGCAATATCGGATGCAAAGCTATTATATGCTCAGGCTAAACACTTGAAGCATAATCCAGAGGTTTTCATGGTTTAGGTAGCATTTGATAGTAAAGCTGTTATTAGATGATTGTGGTTTCTTCCATAGGAATCAGGCGAGTATTGAGGTAAGAGAGAGGTCATCCCATGGAAAGCGATCGATGGTTTTCAAATGACTCTTTGAACTAAATTAGAAGAGGCTAGTAACTCAGAGTGATTATTTGACAGGTTCGTGGAAGTTAAAGTGTCATACATAAAAGATCGCATTCGGTTTTTTACCCAGTAGCAACTGCGTTTAATAGCTAATTCGGTTCCTTTAAAGTATTTTATGTGTAAATGTATGCAAAGAACAAATTACTCTGCTTAAATAAAGCCATAACTCATCTGCCATAATCAGCCTTAAGACTTTTATTTAATTTGTTATTTTGTTATATACATACATATGTACAATAACTAAATGTTAAAAACTTCACAACTTCTACTTGCTCATATGTTTAACATTTTTGTTTATGAATCCTAATTACACACCATAAACTACAGTACAATACAAATTTCAAACGGCTTATCACTTTCGCTATCGCATGCAAAGATCTTTATCATGTTAAATAAGCTGACATAAGTATCTTACTAGCACTGTAACAAGTGTCATCTTAAACATCAATGAGATGCGGTCGAGATTGTCTGGATATTTAAAAACTGGGCAAAAAAAAATTCAAGTTTGACGCTGTGTACAAACGATTGTGTGGAATAAATTATGAGGGCTAGCGCATTTTCGAAGGCAACGAGCGCGCTGTGGCAGTTAAGGTTCCATGTCTGTTATGCATACGGGTACATACAATGCTTATTGATATATATGTACGAGATTATTGTATGTATGTATGTCCAAGTGTGTTTGCCAAGCAAGCAAATTAACACAATGACAAATGAGCGTAAAATGAATAAATTAAACGTCCTAAGCAAACATGAGTGAAAAAGGATATGTACGAATGACAAAAAAGCGTACCTACAATTTCTTTGTTTTCACACACAGTGATATGCATTTACCGCTTATGCATTCATGCATAAAAATATACTATTGAAAGTAATGTTCTTTCAGTTTTTAAAATGACCTTGTCATTGAGAAACCTGTTAACTTTGAGAATATAAGGCAATAATCACTTCTTTTGTCTCGGAAGCCAAATGTTGAGGAGCGAGTAAAAAATGTACCAGTGGCTCTTTACTTCTGTAAAAATGCCACGGGGAAGAGATAGGTCATCTCTGTAAAATTGTTATACTGCCTAAATAACATCATAGTTAAGCCAGTTTTATTATAAGGTGTCATTCATTGTCCGGTGGAGTTCACTGGAAAAGTCTACCCCTGTTAGGTAGCTATAGCGCGTGCAAAGTGGAATCAGCGGAGCGCTCCGGATCAACCCTACTCTAGCGCTAAATGCTATGCTCAGTGTCGCATCTGTTAACATTGCGGGGGTTTTCTTTCAACCCACCGTACGGGTACTCGATAATTCAAGAGCTACCGGAGTAAATGGATCGGAGTGACTTGAGGTTGGTCCCTCACACATCCCTCAGAGTAGGGGTCTAAAATAAACAACTTCACGGACAGATCGAAGCTGGACGGGAGAGTTGAAGGAGGTGTCTACTATCAGGAACACTAAAATCTCTGCAACCTCTTTCCGGCAGAGGTGGCCGCTATAAAAGAGGCAGCCGAAGAGCTACGCACCAATTTTTTCCCGCCTAGTAGGGTAAATATCTACTCTGATAGCCAAGCGGCAATCAGGGCGCTAGATTACGGGTTGTCTAACCTCTCTCTCAATCCCCCCGCAATACTTCCAAATCTAGCTGATTTGGGTCCCAGGACACAGTGACATCACTGGAAATTGGAGAGCTGATGAATTGGCTAAAAAGGGCACCATCGAGCCCATCACCATCGGGCTTAGGAGTTCCTTTGGAAACCTGCAGCAACAAACATGCAAGGTTGCAAGGTCCTTCTGACCGATTGTTGAGCCCAGACGCTAACACAATGGACAATCGAATTAATGTCTAAGTGAATTCCTCGTGCGGTCCGCCACAATAACCTAACCTAACCTAACCTAATCTTTTTTGCCTCAGAAATTATTCGTGAAAATTGAGTATCTACCGTATACCTGAAGGGGCTTTAAGAAAACATTCAAAATAAAGAAATAATCTAAATTTCATAATGCTTGCAAGCATTTTAACGTTAAATGCGAATAATACTAAAAACTAACCAGAAGTATCAACTTAATGGCTGGCCGCATTCCAGCAAGGCTTTAAAATAGCAATTTCATATTTTTTGGGGGATTTCACTTTTTCATTGCTATCACAGTATAACTATGTACATGTTAAATGCCACTTTATGGCCTTCAACTACGAACATACATGCATTTACATTTACTAATGTGAGCGGCGCGGCAGTTGAATTGGCCAAGTCAATCAACAGAGACAGAGAAGAACTTTTTCAGTTTACTTTCATAAGCAACCAACTGGAGTTGAGCAATAAATTTAGCGGCCACATATGTATGTATAACTAAGTAGGAATTTTCCTTAATAGGAATCAGTAAAGGTGCACAAAGAGAATGCAAAAAAAATATATTTTTGAGGAAGAGAATGACTTCGAATGCTCTTGGTGGTAGTTGTATGTGTTAAAAACGCAATAAGGCAGGTAAATAATTAAAATGTTAAGAACTTTTGGAATTTTTCTGAATGTTAACGAAAAGATGTTGCATTCCTCGTGTAATTCCACCAAAGAGAGTGCAAAGAGAGTATTGAATAAATTTAAAATAAAATAAAA
>NW_016160977.1:0-2680 GCF_001687245.7 Rhagoletis zephyria | reverse complement strand
CTGCTGCTGCTGCTGCTGCTGCTCTACACTGTACTCTTCATTCGTTCTTATTAAGCACATAATTCACTCATTTCGCCGACTCTTGACTGACTCATATGTCAACTTGCCTGCTAGATTTTGGCTTCGGCTGTTGGCTGTTGACTGCTGTCGGCTTGGCTAACTACTTGACAGTTTTTTCTTTGTTGTTTTTATAGTCTGCTTTTGCTTTTATTAATATACATATATTTCACGTATATAAATATCTATTTTTTCATGCCCGCTTTATCGACAACCTTTGTCGCTCACAGATGCGGTGCGCTGTTTCTGTCAATCTGTCATTGACATTAATTCCGTGTAGTGCGCTTTTACAACTCTCTTTCTTCTCAGGCTGTGCCCAGCAAAAAAGCTAAAACGTAAAATATTTCATGTCAACGCTCTACTTTATCAGCGTACAGCGTTTTTATCAAAACTGTCATTATTCTAGGCAACTCAGCTTGGCTGCAAAACTGCTTAGCTTCATAACGAAACAATGGCAGTATCCTCTTTTCTTTCGCCGCTTTTACAGTAAATATTTGGCCACGCTTGATTAAAGTTGTTGGGGAACCTTTTTTCAGATTTTTTTTTTTTTTTGTATGGCCATTCTGCTTAAAATTATTGCTTTATTGATTTTCGTATTATTTGTTCTTCACTCATTCTCAGCTGCTTTTTTTACACTTCTTTTACAATATTTATGCCAAACCATTGGACGCGGGTGCTGCTGCAACAGTCAGTCATTCTACATAATTGGCTTAAGTATATGAACACACTTGCGTATTTTCTACTTAAAAATGATATAATTTTGGCACAGATTAGCTGATTTGCCGATTTTGGTATGCCGTTGCTCGCTTTGTGGCTGCTTCCTTTTCCGTTCAATGCCTCTGATGGCCCAATTTTGATAAAAATGCAATTTAATGGCAGAAACTTGGAAGTCAATAGTTTTATTTTTCGAGAACATACAGCAATTGCGTGTGTAGAGTTGGATGGAAAGGTTAAAAAATTTATATTCCCAAAGACATTTAGGCCATTTACAATTGAACATTACAAGTTTCTTAGAAATTCTGATATGGCTGAGTCTTTTCACATAAAGTCGAAATTTATATATTTTATTCGAGAAGAGCTCACAAAGTTGGCAACTATCTTGAAAGCTGTTTACTTTCTTTCGTAAGACTAAATGAAAGATCTGCTAACGATGAGGGCTGTTCGCCTTTTAGCAATAAGGTTTTACAAATTGAATTAAAATAAAAAACAAACACATAAATTTGTCTCCTTAAAACAATAAAAAGTAATAAATAAATGTAAATTAAATTAAAAAAAGAAAAAAAATGAAATGAAAATAAAACAAAAATAAATAACGAAAGTTTAAATTAAAGGTTATTAAAGTAAATTTTTTTTTCTTAAAACAATAAAATCTCAAAATTAAATTCGAAAAAATAAATAAATCAAAAAAAAAGAAAGTAGTTCTTAAAAGTTAAATAAAATCAACAACGATATATTTATTTTCAAAACAAAATCTAAAAATCAAATGAAATTTACATTGAAAAAAGTGCAAAAAAAATAACTAAAATCATAAAAAATGAATGAAAAATTTAATTTTAAAAATTATTTATCTTTTTCAAACAATAATATCTAAAAATTAAACTGAAAAAGAAAAAATTTAACTTAAAAAAGAAAAAAATATAAAAAGTTCCTAAAAATTAAATTAAAAAAATATGTTTTTTGTAACAATAAAATTAACACTAAAAGAAAATTAAATTAAGTAAAAAGTAACTTAAAAAGTTTGCAAAATAATATTCTAAAAATTAAGTGAAATTAAAAAATATGTATTTTTCTTTTTAAAACAATGAAAACTATAAATTAAAAGAAAATGAAATGGAAAAAAAAAATTAAGTTAAAAAAGGAAAAAAATCGCTACTCGAGGACTCGAACTCGGGTGTCTCGAATGGCCCGCCTGTGCTTTGATCACTCGGCCATTGCGACTGTTGGAGCGGCACGAAATATCTTGCCATCAGTCTTTCATTTGTCTTACGAAATTCTTTTTACTATCTTAGCCAGAATTTCCCGGTTAAACTATAAAATAATATATTTATGCTACAGAAGGTCATAAGGTTAATCGTTACTTAAAGGTGAAATAGTGCCAAGACCATTTTTTGAAATCATTCAGGAGAGACGGAAAAACGATGTAGTTTGGCATTATCTGCAATTCTGCATCAAAAACTAAATTTTGAAAAAAGTGGACTTGGCACCTTTTCACTTTTAGGTAACGATATATTTTACACTCGCCACTTGTTAAGGTTTTCTTATATTTCGGTTTTTCCTGACTTTTCGGGATTCATAGTGCTTTAATTGTTGAGAAACTTTTCGGTTTTTTTGTTTTTGAGAGTATTTCGGGAAAATTCAGAATACTTTTTGTACTAGTTTTCGGGATTTTAGGTTTTTGGAACATTTTTTCGGGATCATTCGGTGATTTTTAAAGATTCATCGTATTTTAATTTTTGAAATTTTTTAGGGATTTTCTCGGAAACATTTGAGAATTTTTCGGGACATTTCGAAATACTTTCTATTGTATTTTTGTTAGTCTTGTGGAGCCCTCTTCTTTTTGGCATTTTATGTTTTAATTTTTTAGATAACGGCATTCGGCGCTTTTTCTAAACTTTTTTTTTTT
>NW_016160976.1:39505-56895 GCF_001687245.7 Rhagoletis zephyria | reverse complement strand
AAAACAACAAGTTTTCCTGTAGAGCTACAAACGTATCTTTTTCATCGCCCCACAGCAATAATATTTCTTAAAGTATTTAAAAATTATTGATTTGTAAAATATGCGAATAAGCAAAAAAGATTGGCACATTTAAAATATTTTCGCCAAAAGCTAACAGTTTTAAGCTTTATTCTAATCAAAACGGCAAGCTATTTTCAAAATTTTACTTATTTTCATTTTTGTGGTACATTCCATTTAAATCACGAAATTCATGCAAATTTAACTCACAAATGCTTAATATACGCCCACAATTTTCGCTGCGTAAAATTCGTACACTTTTGCTAAGTTTCGTTTACTTCTCGCCGCCTCGATTAGTCAACTCATACTGAACGTGAAAAACCAAAGCAGCCTCCACAACCGCGCTGGATTTTGCCCCGACTACAGAATATTTACGTAGTTTTCCAAACTATAAACACGAATTTCAAAGCGTTTTCCCTTCCCACATTTTAATAGTTTTTTTCATGCATAATTTTATTCTGCTTTTTTTTTTGTTTTGTTTTGGCTTTTTCTGTGTGTTATTTTTATTGTTTTGTTACTTTTTTGGCGTCTTCATTGGCGCTATTTGTTGCCGCCTTACACAATTCTTTGTTTACAAATAAAGTCGAATTCTAAAATTGGTGTGTGGTGTGCGATTGTTGGTTTATGAAGTGGCTGCCGCCAACCGCCAACCGCCAACCGCCAACATCGAACGGCCGGCCGACCACCCGGCACCGTTAAAATTGGATATTTCATTTAATTGACTTGTTGTTTTTTTTTTTGGCCTAGCCGCATGTGGTACGCATTGAGGTACGCCTACTGTCTGTATGTATGTATGTATTTATGTACACATATTACGAAATGTAAAAACTGAGCGAAGTGTGTAAATGAGCAGCGAAACGTTTTACAAATAATAATGAATTAATTTACACTTTCGATTTGCAAATACTCGAATAATCACATTCACATACATACATACATACATATGTATGTATGCGCCCTCGCATATTGAGTCACTTCACTGCAATCAACCAACCGCTCCGTTTGCTCCGTTATGTTGCACAATCTGTACTCGTTTATTAAGTGCTTTGGAAAATTGGTAAATAGCACTCGCATTGCACATAAAGTGGTGTTTCAATATAAAATGTACATAATTAAAAATTTATTCATAAGTGCCAATATACCTACATATATATGTATGTACGTATGTATGTACGTAAGCAGCAGATATGCATGTGCGCATTGCAGTTGGTCTATGTACGAGTATGTACGTGATTGCGCACATAAACATTTCATTTAAATAATTGTGAGAAAAAATTGTGTTTTATTGTGTGGAAAACTATTTGTAGTTTGTGACTTTACGTGATTATGGGTTGAGGGTGCAAAACAAATATTCTCATGCAGCTGTCAAATCGAACAGGCTGCGCTCCAGGTTCGATGATATTCCAAATTAGCGTAGTGTGCATTCGAGCACGTAGAAATAGAATGATAATAAGAAGCAGTCGTTTCAGCCGTTGAATATAATTAATTTAGCGATTAATGATTTTTTGTTATGTACCGACTGGACCTTTTTGGATTCTTCAAATGAGCCGCAATTTTCATATGGTATTTTGTGTCAGCGCTTTTAATTGGCTATTTCCAGCTTTATACCTTTAAAAAAATCAATATCGAGTAATAAACCACCTTGGTTTAACGCAAGATTAACGAATCTTAAGAATGGCAAAAATAAAGCTTCAAAAAAATAAATAAATAAAAAGCAGAAACGAAGTCGATCGAACTCTTTTGCTCTAAGAAAAACTTTTGACTGCCTTTATACGTTTATTTTCAAACCAGACATGATAAAGATCGAATCAAATCTAAAAACTAATCCATCTAGCGAGTGAGATATTTCTTGTATCAAATTGAAGAATAATCTCGAACTTATCATCGTTTTTGGAAAAAATTTTTGTCTGCTATTTGGAAAAAGAAAAGTGAAAAGTGAAAAGTATGGTTAAAAAACTACCCGTTTTTTGCGATATTTAGGTGGCCCGGTTGACATGGAATGCACGACTTATTATTTTTTGCTTTATGTACATAAATAGCTGGGTGATAAAAACTCATTTGCCTCTTCTCATTTCTCTAAAACAATGTTGCCAAAATTAAAAACAACAACACAATGCTTATGTATAAGTACGTATTGTACCTATTTTTAAGTCTCATTTTTATGAGGCCCATACGCACTTCAAAGCAGTATTTATTTAAAGTATATTCATAAAATAAAAGCGAATTTTTGATAACAAATGGCAAGTTTATGGCAAGTTAAGCGAATGGGATATGGGCCATAAAGTGTTATGGAGAATCGAGGAAGGAAGAAATTAAACATATTTTCGTATGAACAATAAAGTCTACTCAGTTACGGCGCCGCCCAAAAGCAAACATTAGAGAAGAAATTTCCAGTCAAACCTGCTGGGTGTAAATAAAAAATGGCGACTAACAATACATAAATGGAAGAACGTTGCGAAGAATCTTGGGATAATCACGCATTAAAGAGCTGCGGCAGTAGGAGCATGTCGCCGAAGCCGTGTGACAGGCAAAGCTACAAAATAACGACATACATACCGACACGTTTGGCGTCACCGCAACCACAGCTATGCGGCCCCAACGTGACCCTCCATCACTCAAATTGCTCACTTGTTAAAACAGGTAAAAACGCGTTGGGAATAAGCACAAACCTTTGCATCTTCCTATGCTATTTGAGTGAGTATGTATGTATGTATGTATGTCTGTGGGTATATCTGTATTTCCAGAAGCTCCCAACAGGAATTATATGCCGCCAATAATCCCCGGGAAAGTTATAAAGTAATTAAACGGCAACTGTAAGTAATTTTGCTTAGGCAAGAAAATTAATAGATTGGCAAACTGCCACGCCCATTATGCTAGAGGGCGGAAATGGTAAAACGGAACCAGAAAATCGGTCTACTTCCACGACCACCAGCCACACAAAATAGAATATAAGAAGTCTTTTTTTTTTCAAAGCCCGATAATATCTAACATATTTGCCTTCTAATGTAGCGGGCGTAAAAGTTCACTAATCTACATACATATGTACATCATTTTGTGTACTTATTCATTCTCAAACAAAAGTACTTAAAATTCCACACAGGCGGACGCAGCTAAAATTTGTTTTGTTGCAATTTAAGAGTGTATAGAATATTTTTGTACCCATCATCTTTAATCGCACGGCGCACAGTGACCTAAAGTCAAAAAATATGGTTCAAAATAGCGGCCAATTCTTAACCGATTTTAGATTTTCCATTTTAAAAATAAAGTAGACACAATTCCCAATAAATCGCTAGAGCTCCGTTATTGATTTTTTATTTGTTTCCTAGCTTTTGCACCCGACTTTGTATGCGTGGAATTTATAATCAAGTACATATCTATATTTTTATTTTTGCAGATACAGTTAAAAATCAAATACCAATAAAATAGACTTGAAATGGATTGGTTAAAAGCATGAAGTTTCAATTCCATGTTGTGTGTGGTATGCGCGTTCAAACATACAGACAGACAGGCAAAAATTCTAAACATTTTTGATTTGGCTTCTGCTGCTGTTATAAAAACCCCCATATTAGTTTTTCCTTAATCCTAAAAGCTAGTTGAAGACAATTGTAGGGTTTCCGCAAAACGAAAAAAATTGTACAAGAAAAATTTTAAGTCTTATAAAAAGTTGTTCATTAAAAATATTTTTTTAATGTTTATCGAAAAACGAAAATCAAAAATACCGATTAAAAATTCATCGAAAATTATAAATCCAAACATAACGATTATTTTTTATTCAAAAAATAAAAAACATAAAATAAGAGTTGAATTTGACCGGTTAAATTGAAATCCAATTTTAACGGGTAAATTATGATTTTTGTTATACAGCTCATGATCGTTGATTTTTTAAACAATTTTTTGGCTGACATATATAGCAGATTTTAGATACATGCATACTAGCCTGGGCCGAAAATCCGCTTTTTTTTAGAATTTTAATTGGTAATAGCAAAAATAATGCTTTAAGAAAAATTTGTGTGAAATTTGGAATTTTTTGGTCAATATACTAGGCTCGCCCAAGTCCACCAAAATTCTAAAAAAGCGGATTTTCGGCCCACGCTAATGCATACATATGTGGAAGAAAATGCGTAGCATAATTTTGTTTTTTGTGAACATTTTTTTTATAACAATCAAAATTCTAGGCCACTTATAATATTCATATACATTGTATATTCATACATTCTACATACTATTATATGTATATTCGATGAATTAGAGTTCTGCTAAATGGCATAAATCGCATTTATCTAACTTGTGGTTCTACAGGCAAGCGCCTCATTTTGAATACTCAACGACATGATTTCCAACTGGGCAATTGAATTGCAGGAAAACTCGATGATGTATGTTGCAAGCGCGCGCGCTAAGCAGGCAATCACAACAACACCATAAACATGGCCATCAACTGCAGAGAAGTAGCACCTAACAATGGGCAACTTTCAAATTGCCGCGAGTTGATTGCAGCTGAAGTTGCATGCATACACACACACACACACATATGTATGTATATATAGAAGATGCATAAAAACCTGGGTGCAAAAAGGCACAAGTCAGCAAAAGTCAACAAATCGCATGCGACAATCTCACGCTCGGTCGCTTGGTCGCGAGACAATGATGAAGCGATAAAATTTGTTGGAAGCAACAAGTTACCTGCAACAACGAATATCCACGACGGCACAGGAAATCATCAACGCATAGTAGGTTAAGCACCATATCTACTAGATATACTAATTTCGTATCCACAAATGTATGCAGATATATGTATGCACACAACCATATTGCACTCGTATGTATGTATGTATATCCGTAGTCAAGTTACGGGATCAAGGGAAGGAGCTGGCGAATTCGCTTTTGCTATGTCTTTGGCAACTGAAATAAATATTGTAAACAAAAACGGAACGAAAATAAGAAAAGGTACAATAAATAAAATTGGTAATCTGGTCTCAGTGCTGGGCGCTGGAGCGCTGGTGAAAATATGCGCGCGAAAATAGGCGCATGCCAGCTGGCGAAAGAGGCTGGCGAAAGAGGCAGAGAAAATACAGACGGAGAGAGAGAGAGAGAGAGAGAAAAACTATGGAGCACAGGTTGGCACAAAAGCAAGAATTTAGGTGAGAGGACCGAGTGTGGCGCTGGGGCACCGATGCTAATAATTTTCAAATCTTTTTTTTTATTATTTCTTCATTTATGGCTGTTCTGCTTTAAGTTATTCGTTAGCTGATTTCGCGTTGTAGATGCATCGAAAAAGGCAGTATACGTACATATATACAACCCTAGCACCAGCAAATGTTTCGGTTCATGGCAGATATTTGGCTAATAAAATGAAAACGCGTGCAATAAACGCGAATATTTTTCAGAACTTTTATTTCAATTTATTCCGTAATCCAATGGCTAACTGTTGTAGAACAAAATAGTCGAAATGGTCTTCGTTTGCCTTCCCGCGGAACGCGTGTCGCGATGACGGAGCATACATCCTATCGTTCAGTTTATGGAACGATCCTTCCAGAGTGAAAATTTTCTCGTCAAGTAAGGCTTTCTATTTTGACTTACGGTTTTTCTAACGCTCTGAAAGTAAGCGCCTGGTATGTCACTCATACATACATATGCGCCGAGTCTCAAGTCTCATTTTATGTTGGGCGACATGCTGTCCTTTCAGTTTCCGAGGGAGTGATTTTCTGCTTGTGCTGCGGATTTTAATGAATTCGATTCACTAGGGCTTCATTTTCTTTTGGCGTTTGCCCAGTATGGGGCAGCCAGATTTTCCACGGTCGGCTATTTAACCGGTCTCCTAGAATACCTGCGCGGTTCAGTACACAAAATTCCGATTTATTTCGCCAAAAGCTCCGAAACAATCCAGGAAAATTAAAAAAGAATCCCAGAAAAATATTAAAAAATTTCCGTGGGTCTCTTTTCCTGTATCGCGTAGTATGTATATCTCCAAGTATGTACTAGTACATCGAATTTAAGAAAATAGTAAAGGAACATCAAGGTCTCGGTATTTAAATTTTTTTTTTCTGGAATAGTCGTCAATAATTTAAACACTGGATGTCTATCCTGACACCTAAATGCTTTCGAGCACGTAAATAAATTTTAAAGTATTTATGTAGCTATGTATTTTAATTACCAAAACAAATTGCCGTATCTCCAAAAACGTTTTAAGGTCTTAAAAGTGACGATGTGTTGGAAAACCAACAGCTAAGGCACACCACATGCATACCTCTAAGTACAACAACAAATGTAATTAAAGGCACACAATTATTATCTGCTCTTATCTGCTAATTGCTTTCAAAACTTTAATTAAACTTATCTCTGTTTACACTTGAATGGCGATAAAACCGAGTAGAGCAACTTTAAAGTTTAGGCGTTGACACATAATTTTTTTTTATCTATCACATACTTAAAAATATTTGAATATATTATTTTGTTATTTACAAGCATATGTGTGTATGTGCATGATAGGAGATTTTAGGTATAATTTCTTTGTAACTAATATAAATATAAAATTTTATGCTTAACTTATTTTGTTTTTTTTATGTACAATTTTAATTACTGGCGAATATTAAAAAAATAAATAAATATGATCAGAAATGCGAAAGTGCATTGACTGCCCTGGCTTGTAGCGCAAGTACACAATTAAATAAAAAAAAGAACTTTGACGTTATAAAGAAAAATAATTCAAAAATTATGGTTAGTCTGCGAGCAACAAACTTTTACAGATTTATCATTCAATCCAAACACTTTAGAAAGCTTTAGAAGAGTATGGAGTGAAAAGGGAGTCGAAGTGTTTTTTTTTTTGTTATCTTGTTTTAAGAGTTTTACGAATCTGTTCTGTTAGATTTTTAATGCCATAGACGGACAAATTTCGAACTCAATTCATTTTACTTAAAGTGGAAAAGCTATCAAGTCCGCTCTTTTTCAAAATTTAGTTTTTGATGCAGAATAACAAATAATGCAAAACTCCATCGATTTTTCGTCTCTCCGGTACCATTTAAAAAATGGACTTGACACCTTTTCACCTTTAGGTAACGATATGTAAGTGAACTAAGTGGGGCATTATTTTGAAAACGGTACGGTGTTCGGCAATAACTAAACTAACTCAAACAATGCCCAAACAAAAGCTTATGAAAAACAACCCCAAAGAATTGCAATATTCCTGGAAAAGGGCGCAGAAAAAACTATTGAAGTTATGGCAGCCGCGAATGCGTTCAGAAATAAACAATAACTCATACAAAATTACTTTTGGCTGACATTAGAACTTTTCAGGAGCATTTAAGAGAAAATTAGCTGTATCTGGCAATGACATTAATAGAACGAGCGCAAAGTGTTTCCAAACCGCAAAGGAATGTCTTTAACATAAAATAAGAAATATTTTCTTTTATTTATTTCATTGTTGCTCCGTTTTGATTTGTTTTTGTACTGAATAATATGTAAAACTACTTCTTTTAATTTATAACATATTATTAATTATAAGTAAAATTAGAAGCATTTTGAGTAACCGTAAAATCTCTCTTCCGACTATTATCGGAGCACTCCTAAAACACCCCGTCTATGTTAACTTTGGATGATTTAAGGAGTCCTTTTCAAAAAATCATATACATACTTGTATCGTATATTTTCAGATGGGACTTATCATTGGCGGATATGCTCCTTTGGGACTCTTTTCGGAGCCTTTCACAAGTAGCTTTCAAAATTTATCTGCCCTTTAAATAAATTGTTTGAGAGCAACATTTAAACTTAAATGGCGATTAATTGTAAAAGCTACTTGAGCAAATCGCCCCTAATGTCCTTTTTCAGAAATATATGTACGTACATACCATATCTATGCAATCTGCAATAACGGCACAATTCAAAATCCTTACTGTAGTAATCTTTACTACTTCCTGGCCACTTTACAGTTTTTATTTTCTAAGTTTGGAATTCAGTCGTTATTACAGAGGGCCAACGATATGTAACTATCTAAAAATATATTAAAACTTTTCATACTTTTGGAAAATTGATCACACATATCCTTTGTCTTAATAATCATGAAGTGCAAACAGCGAAACCGAAGACCTCGCGGTTACCTTCAATATAGCCCCAGTAAAGTATCTGAAGCGCATCTTCTCATATTTGACATCTAAATGTCTTTATCAATATCTCCAGGTAAATGCATCACTTATACTTATACCTTCATATACACATACTCACATGTACAAATGCATATCATCGTTTAAAGTACAAAACCGCGTATGTGAGATTGCATAAATTATTTTCTCATATTTCAAAATGGTTCCCTCTTTTATAAAGCAATTGCATTTCTGGCTAGTATTTAGATTTCACGACGAATGAATAGGGCTAGAGCCAAGAGCTTGCGTGAGCAAATCCAGTTTTTGGCGAAAAATGTCAATTACGTGGTTTTGTACTTTAAACGACGATATGCTGCTGCCTACTTGTACATACAAATTAATTACGCCATTTCTCACAGGCAAAACAAAAGCGTAGCAAATTGTAAAGCATTTTAGCTAATGGAAATCGCTCAACGACTGCGATACTGATAAATAATGTAAAAGCAGCTAACATAATAAATAATAACAACAATAAAAAGTGAAAATATTGACTTTTATGAAAACAATGCGTATGATTTGCATACGAAGAAGAGGCTGTAAAAAAAAAATTAAAAAAAAAAAACAATATGAATGTATATTTGTATGTACGAGTGTATGTATACTCGTAAGTTTGCATATTAATTCAAGAAAAGTTCAACTTGGTACTTTGCACAGGTGTAAAGTCTGTTCACATGCGTATGTACATACATACATACATACATATGTACATTTGTGGGTATGAGTGTATGGACGTATGTGGTCGAGCGTGCGTTTGCAAAACAAAAGTGCAATTAAATAATACTAATGCAACAATGGCAACAAACGGCAACAAACGGCAACAAACGGCACAAAATTGTAGAAACCAAATTAAGAAACAATATGTGAAGGCAACAACAACAACAACAATCGGCTAAGCAACTAAGCGATTAATACCAGCAGATGAACTTATTTGGAAATGTGAGCATACAAATATAAGTACGTATGTAGATATGTATGTGTGCACGAATCTATTTATAAATTAACGCCAATTAAATAAAAATATTTTTGTATGTACACAATTACATATACATACATACATACATACATACATATGTATGTATACAAATGACCTAAGCCATGCACACAACACCAAAAACAACAAATAACGATAATTACATAAGTTGATTATGTCCATTTCACTTTGTATTCATTATGTTTGCCTTTTTCAATCAACAACTGTAGTTGTAGATTGGTAGATACATTTGTAAATATGGCAGCTACATTTGTGCATGTCATGCGCTTGATTTCCACGCGCACACTCATACATATGTATGTACATACCCGGCCGGAAAATGGGTAATGCATTGCTAATTAGCAGGGAACGGATTTATAGGACCTAAAAACCTATAAAAAAAGGCTAAACAAATAACGAGATCGGCTAGAAATGGCAGAAGCCTATTCCCCTTTTCCTAATAAAAGACAAAAACCGAAAAATAATCAAAAAAAAACACTTATCTTTTAGAAACGTTTATTTTACAAGTAAAGTTTCATTATATGAAAAATCTTTTCTTTGAATCTTTGACTATTTTCTCCTTTCGAGTTTTTAACTCACAAAACTTTAATCTCTATAGTTGTAATAACATTGAATCACAAGAAGCATTTTGAAGTTTGCTGGCAGCATTTTCATTCGATTTTCACGAATATAATCCTTGAATGTACAAAACTTGCGCTCGACGTGAGTGGATGCGAGTGGCGGGCAATTTAAATATGGAACATTTAAATTTAAGGTAAAAAATATTGTTTAAAAAAGGCAACATAAAATGTGTATATATTGAATCAGGGAAAGCTAAATCGTGAACATTCTTAATCGAACATACTCTATCCCTTTAGCGGAACAAAGGGAAATTTCCATAAAATCCGTTCCCTGCTAATTAGTGTCACCAAAAATAAGAGTGGCAATTAAGAATGACGAAAACATGCATTCCAAAGTAAACGAATGAGTATGCTATAGCAGAAAAATTAACAAACAATTTTTGTTTACTTTGTCTATATTACGCTAAACATTACTAATGCTCGATAGATACATATGTACATACATATGGACTTAATCACCTTGTGGGTGTCGGGTGCGATTCAACGGGCATGAATATTCCGACATTATTTTATGCATTAGAGACATTGCTTTTTCGCACTGGGTATGTCCATATCTACATACATACATTAAACATATTTATGTATGGGTGCGTTTCGGTTATTTCCTTTGGACAAATTTCATGATTTTCCGAACACTTTTGCTGTGGAAGTCATTATTACGCACAACCCCGCCATATACATACATATGTATGTATGCACATAAATATCTGTTATGTACTTATGTATGTACATATGTATGTATGTCATTGCGCTTTGTTATTGTTGGCTGTGACTCCATTCATGCAATCAGTCATTTCTGCCTTCAATTTGTTGTTGAATTTTCTTTCTTTACTCGGTTGATTAACGCAATCGTCAGCATTTGTTGTTGGTTGGCTAATGATCGTGAATTGCAGCGACTAGTACAGCAGCTGTTGTTTTTGTTATTATCTTAGATGGTTATTGAGTTTCCAGCAGTACATGCGATAGTTATAGCTTTCTGCGGTAGGAGCAGCACCTGGGTACGTTGTTCCTAGCCATTATGAAGCTTTGGCAGGATTTTGTATCTGTTGTTAATATTTGGTAATAATTACTGATTAATATTAAAATAAAATAAGCACATACTTAGTAAATTCAGTTAACACATCGTCCAACAGATTAGAAGAAAATAGGTGATTTTAATCTATCGTAGTTTTCGGACTATTTTATACGTGGGACTGCAGTCATTTCATTGGTGACGTCCCCCTTGAAACTTAGTTGGACACCGAAAGTTCGTACAAAATTTTATAATTTAAACCAGATGGTTAGTATCGGATAAAAAATCATTTTGGTTCCCTAGATTCTCAAAGAATCATTTTTTCTTGTTGTAATTAAGAAACAAAGTGGAAATGAGTAGAGTTGCGAGGAAGTCAAAATTCCAGAACAATATTTTTTTTTTATACGGCGTTTTTTCAGCAAATAGCTCGGTATGCCCGAAATTCATTTACATATGTATGTTTGTATGTAAATATGTATTTATGTAGGTATGTACATTTGTTTTGCATTTTATTATTTCTGGTTTACTATGAATGCTTATTGTTGTTGCTGTTGTTGGTGATAAGCGCTACACGCCGCAACAAATTAAACACAGCACGCAATAAAAACCACAAGTACGTCCCACCAGCTTTAACTAATCCAACATCCAGCAGTCCTCTCTTATTTCATTAACTCAGCAACATAACAACTAATAATAAAAATAATGGAAAACAAACAAACAAACAAAAAAAACTATACAGAAACGAAAGCAGCTGTGTAAACGGGTAGGTAGGTATGTGTGTTCAAATATATGTATGTATAAATTACGCCATGGTCAGTTTGTTTTTGTTTCAATTGAATCAATGCTGCGCTGAGGGAGAAAACAACGTTGGGAAAAAACGTATGGCAATAAAACGAATTATACGTATGTACCTATATTTTAATGTCGTTGATGAAGAAAATTTTCCGATTTGACAAAATTTTTGTGTTAAGTGGTAAAACACAAAAAAAAATCTTAACAAAGTTTAATAGTTTTTAAAGTCCAAAAATGTAACTGCTATATCGTACAAATTTTCAGTTTAAATTGTTCGAATGCTTTTTCACATACTATATATATACATATGTATGTATGTATGTATGTACTAATGTATGTATGTTACCAAGCATTAATAAATCCAAATCAAAATCCAACCAGCTTCAATAGCAACAAAAACAACAACACAAACTAACTATACTTAATGCCTATCAAATATAATAAAACGACAATAACAGTAAATAAAATAAATGACCAGCAGCTTGGTTAATAAAAAAAAAACAGCTGATAAAACCAGTTAAAGTGGTGGAACACCAAAGCACAGTGGTTCAAAACTGGAATTTAGTGTTGATTGGAGCCTTAATTTTTCACTAAATTTGATTATGTGAGGCCGATTTTTGAATTTTTGTTTGTTTATACTCAATTTTTTAGTGCGAAATGCAGAAAAAGTAGCACTTTTGAAGAAAATCTCCTGTTCCAGTTAATAAATGTTACATAATAATAACGAGTTGTAAACAATTGTAGGGTGCTCCCGAAACGAAAAAAAAAAAAAAATATTTTGTTATTTTATAAAAATGTTTACCAAAATTAAACAAAAAAATTTAATTAGTAGAATTTAAAGTGTTCAATTTGCCTTGGGCTCCACTGAACTCTTGAAAATTGTATCAGCTTTCATTGAGTTAAAAATTAATCAAATTGTGTGAAAAATGAAGGCTCCAGTGAATTGTGAACACAAAATGCCAATTTTAGCCACTGTGCAACGCCACCACAATGAGTACCCCGCCAATCGCAAACCCTCCCAACTAAAGCTATTTAAAGCCGCCATGGACAGCAACAAAACTGCCAGTATTAATAAACATATTCAAACATATTCATGTATGTATATACTCATTTATATGTATACGCATATCTGTGATATTACCGACGAATTTGGTATTTTAAAAGTGTGACCATAAATGTACAAAATGTATTATACATATGTACACATACAAATAACAACAAACAAAAAATACAAATTTGAAACTCAATGCTAGACTTCCAGTTTTGTACATACAAATATACATACATACATACATATGTATACATAATACATATTGTAGATGGATGCATGCATTTACTTATTTGACGCAATGGCCAAATTGACGGCTCATGCGTGCCATAATACGTATCTATCAACTCACACACATACTACGTAAATAGTGGCACGACGAAGTGTCAACCCACTGGGTGGATTGTTGCATATCGGTTGCTGGTGACATCGAAAGCGCGGAAGCCATTCGAATGGGTCAGTTTCAATTATACACACACTTACGTAGGTGCATATGTATGTACGTCATACAAAGTGACAAGTGCGCACGCACTTAAAATAAAAGTTCCAATAGCAGACCCTGCAAGGAAATTTACAAATAAGCTTTTTGCGTCTCTAATTTTTGGTAGATCCACGTAGAATGGGCGTAATAATTATGTGCGAGTATAAATGTGCGAAGTCGGTTTCATAAGTCTGTGTCTTTTTGAACTACTAGTAGGGACTCTTCACCATCAATCTCACTAATTAAGAAGCGGTTTGCTAAATTGTACTGCGGTTGTACCAACTTAAGTGAATCTGAACGCTCAGGTCGCTCAAAAGAAGTAGTCACGCCAGAAAACGTTGATAAATCCAACTGAGAATGAAAGTACTTGAGGTGCCTAGGACCGTATATATCTCCACGGGGTGGGTACTTTGTATTTTACATGAATATTGGGTACAGAAAAGCGCGATCCGTGCGTTGGGTGCAGCAAATTTGACGAAGAAAAAAGTGCTCTTCCATCAGGGCAATGCACGAACACACACATGTGCAGTAGTAATGGCAAAATTTCATGAATCAGGTAAATAATTATTCCCTTAGCCAGAATATTCTGCAGCTTTAGCTCTTAGCGATTTTTTTCTGTTTATAGACCTGAAGAAGTGGCTCAGAGGTAGGAGATTTGGGTTGGATAAAAAAAAAAGTTGCGAAACTTTTATTTGGAAGGGAAATATAATCTTATTTCCAAAGAAAATAACATTTGTTCAAAAAGTCGCTGGATTCAACTCCGAGGAAGGCTTTGTTTTAAACGCATACCAATTATGAATGTAGAAAATGTTTTATTATTTTAAATATTTCTCAAGGGAATGCCACAAATGTATCTACGGTGTGTACGGTGTAATTGTTAAAATAAGTAAATAATCATGTAGATGTACCATGTAATAGAAACAGATCATACAAATGCAATTATAATGGCAAGCTGAGTACACATTACCATTGTCGTCACCAGCGACTTGAATAGTTTGCTTGGTTACTCAATCGTTCACGCTAGAAACAGCTGCCATAGTAATGAAGTAAATGAGTACTATGTAAACAAACGCCTAAACCCTACTCCCCTCAATCAACACCCACTCACTAATAGCGCACGCATAATCATCAACGTTAGCGTCAACGCCAACGTATTCACTACTATTTATGAAGATTCGCACTCATAGTTAGCTGCGTGAACTCAACGCGCTTTTCGCAAACGCAATTCGAGTGCGACTCGCAACATTTGTTGTGGTTACATTCTCATTGCTCGCAATGAAACATCCAAATTTCGCCGTGAGTGGCCTTGTTCATTTTGTAACTCATTACAGTGGCACAAACTGTGTGGGTGGGTGGGAATTTCTATTAGTCAGCTAATATAATTGAATTTAGGAGTGGTCTAAAAAAAAAATATAAAAAATTACAGAAGGTGGCAAGTATTGGTCGTCTGTGCAAATATGCAAGCAGGTATGTGCCCAATATCAGGTAATATTTTATGAGGGTAATTATTAATAATGAAAGGATTTACTTAACAGTGCATTTGGGGCAGTATATGACTCCAAATCATAGAGATATTTTCATAAGTATTCAGAGTGAACCGTGGTTTTTTCTCGGCATTTTGCTTGCTTTTATTTAAATCAATGGAGTACAACTAAAAATAAATGAAGTATCTGAATAATTTTAGCCTTAAAACGTTTATTGGGCGAAAAAATACCGCAACTACTTATTTTTTCACTGCCACTCGAAAAAATCATAATTGTTTTTTATACCCCAGCGCACCTGTGCACAAGGGTATTATAAATCTGTTCACATAACGGTTGTTTGTAACAACCAAACCTAATCGAAATAGATATAGAAAAAGTATATGTCTGTTGAGATATCTCAACGAAATTTGGTACGTAGGTTACCCTTGGTCCAAGATAGGTTAGTATAGTATATAGGTTCAGGAAAACTAACAAAAAGAAATTATAGCAATTTTTTTAATAAAAATGTATATTTTTATTAAAAAATACGTAATTAACTATAATAAAAATAGATTCAAATTTTCACTATTTTTTTAAATATTGTTTTGTTCTGATATACATTTCTTATAATTGATTAAGTATTTTTTTAAGAAGAACATACATTTTGATTTAAAAAAGGATATGATCTGGTTTTTCTCGAAATATGTATGTATTATTCATATAGATATACATACTTAATGAAATTGAAAATATTGAAAATTCCACTTTTACCACCCCTTGTAACGCCCCTTTTAATTTGCAGCAAACCAAAATTCATACCATCAAAATCAAGAATAAGGGGCGAGCCACGCCTTTTCTTTACTTTTGCCAAAATCAAAGATATTTATACTGACATTTTTCTGAATATTTTCTTTTTTGTACCATAGAAAACATAAAAATTACTCACGTATGGTGCTACGTGGCGTATACGTTGCATACGCAACTACGGGTACACTATGAGCCTGAGTGGTTATTTTTACTTCTTTTAGTATATCTTTTAAAATTTTAATTTTAATTTCAATGGAACAACTCGTGAGATTTGCTCCTAATAGCTATGAATGACTCAAATTAACCGCATTTTTTCAGTCTAAATTAATACATCCAGCTCGAAACCGCTCTCAGAAACTTTGCAAGAAGGCCCTATTTAAGAATTTGGTTGAAGAACGCCCTATTTCAGAATGCGGTTCAAAAACGCCTTATCTGAACATATTTTCTATATATTTGCGGTGAAGATATGGCGTACTATAGCCAAATTCTGAAATAGGGTGTTTTCGAAAAGTTGTCTGAGATAGGACTTCTTCGAACTGGCTGTCGAGATAGGTCGATCTTCCACTCATCCGTCGATGGGTAGATATTTACTACTAGCTTTCTAAATATAAATAGAAATT
Source organism: Rhagoletis zephyria (assembly GCF_001687245.7). Classification (NCBI taxonomy): domain Eukaryota; kingdom Metazoa; phylum Arthropoda; class Insecta; order Diptera; family Tephritidae; genus Rhagoletis; species Rhagoletis zephyria. The sequence continues at coordinate 40,872 of NW_016160976.1, read as the reverse complement.
TACTGACTTGGAATTTCCCATGTAGAAATCAATACCTCAAAATAACAACTGTTTGGGTCCGACTGGGTATGTGCATACCTCCATACGAATTCTATGTATTTTGTAATAGTGAAATTTTTCGCCTTAGCACCAACAATCATTTGTGATTGCAAAATCCCTTCTTTATATATCGACATACAAATAACGGGTGATTTTTTTGAGGTTAGGATTTTCATGCATTAGTATTTGACAGATCACGTGGGATTTCAGACATGGTGTCAAAGAGAAAGATGCTCAGTATGCTTTGACATTTCATGTTAGTGTTTGGTCGAGCTTCTCCTCCGACTTGTGGCGCGCGCCTTGTTGTTGTCACACAAAGCGGAGGGACCTACAGTTTTACGCCGACTCCGAACGGCGATTGTATTTTTACGAGAAGCTGTTTTTCATGGCAGAAATACACTCGGAGGTTTGCTATTGCCTGCCGATGGACGACCGCTGTTATGAAAAAACCTTTTTTCTATACTTTTTGTTCTGATATACATTTCTTATAATTGATTAGGTACTTTTTTAAGAAGAACATACATTTTGATTTAAAAACGGATATGATCTGGTTTTTCTCGAAATACATATGTTTGTATTATTTATATAGAATTACATACTTAATGAAATTGAAAATATTGAAAATTCCACTTTTACCACCCCTTGTACCGCCCCTTTTAATTTGCAGCAAAACATAATTCATACGATCAAAATAAGGAATACGGGGCGAGCCACGCCTGTTCTTTAATTTTACCAAAATCAAAGATATTTATACTGACATTTTCTACTAAAAACTTCTAAAAAAATAACTGTTCGCTTAATCGTGCTCCCTTTATATTTCACAGTTCAATTTAGGTTGAGAAGTACGCTCGGAAAAAATTGACATATTTTCAATATATTTGCGGTGAAGATATGGCGTACTATAGCCAAATTCTGAAATAGGGTGTTTTCGAAAAGTTATCTGAGATAGGACTTCTTCGAACTGGCTGTCGAGATAGCTCGATCTTCCACTCAGCCGTCGATGGGTAGATATTTAATAGCTTTCTAAATATAAATAGAAATTTACTGACTTGGAATTTCTCATGTAGAAATCAATACCTCAAAATAACAACTGTTTGGGTCCGACTGGGTATGTGCATACCTCCATACGAATTCTATGTATTTTGTAATAGTGCCTTAGCACCAACAATCATTTGTGATTGCAAAATCCCTTCTTTATATATCGACATACAAATATAAGGGCATGCATAGTTACTTTCATTCCAGCGCAAAAAATTGACAAAAAAAAATCAAAACGAAAGCCACAAACCGTCCAGTTCAATCGAAACAGAAATACCATTCTAACATCG
>NW_016160976.1:36565-39480 GCF_001687245.7 Rhagoletis zephyria | reverse complement strand
ATCATGAATAGACTTACTAACGAGCAACGCTTGCAAATCATTGAATTTTATTACCAAAATCAGTGTTCGGTAATGTGTTTCGCGCTTTACGTCCGATTTATGGTCTACATAATCGACCAAGTGAGCAAACAATTAATGCGATTGTGACCAAGTTTCGCACTCAGTTTACTTTATTGGACATTAAACCAACCACACGAATGCGTACAGAAAAAAAAAAAAACAAAAAGGCAATCAGCCAGCCCACAGCATATACTTTTATACATATTTAGATATATACTCATATACATATGAGTGCTAGTGTACACTGAAGGACGCCTGAGTGCTAACGCCGACAAAAAAGTACTCTTCGAATTTGAATTCCTAAATTCGATGACCGTTCGCTGTTGGACGCGTTCTGTGCGCCTGGTAAAATAAGTTTCAAATTTTGACAAACAAAACCACGATTTTTGTAATTTACGAGCGCATTTCAAAATGATTGAGCAGGTTTGGGCGCTCAACTCACTGGCGTGGCGAGTCATTTGATTATTCGAACATTTATTTGCTTGGTTTCTTTGTCGGTGTACTGGTGGTGTTGGCTGGTGGTGTTGGCGTATCGAATGCGAGTAAAATGAATATGCGATGGTTGGCTGCTGTTCGCAGTCTAGGCGGGAAGTGGTTTGTGGTGGCGCGCTGGGTGGTGGGTGGCCCCGTCATCCAGGCTATGTGCAACAAAGCCATTGTTTATATTTGCCTTGAGTTAGAATTCGACACTCGTTTGCGGCTACCCAGCTGGAATGTTGGTTATAAAGTAGATGCGTAATTGGGCTTTCAACATAAATTGCATAACTCCTCGTCTGTATGTGAATGTGAGTCTGACCAGTGTTCAAGGCATCGTCCTGTGTCGTTATAAGACATCCCCGGCTTCAAGAACTTTTAGACGAGCTCCCCGTTTCTTCCATCATCACAAGCACAGATGTCTGATTTGGCCTGCTTCACTTTTACCACTACTTATGCCAATGCGGGTTGGAGCAATTTCCAGTGGTGCAGATGTATCCTGCCGTCTTCGCTGATCCCATCTATGACGCATATGATTTTCCGATCTTCTGCTAACACAGCAAGCGAGAGTACCGTTCCTGGTTCTTCATCTACCACTATTTGTGTTAGCAGTCTGCGCTTTAGATAGATACGTATATTTAATGGACTTGCGAATTTGGACTTATTTTGACTTTAGAACTCATCCTAACACCTCGTCTGGCCTCAATGACCTAATGATACTCAACGGTTTTAGCGGCGGTACAGCGTGAATTTGCATAACCTCTGCCCGCTGTAATTCGGCCTTGCGTTTGTTATCTTTAAGCAATCATGTTCCATTCTAAAAGTTGAGGCAATGGAGTTTCTGCATATATCTCTACGATTTGATGTCGAAATCCAAATTTTTTAACTTCGCCGTAATGTGTCGTCACTAGACACGAATAAAGGCTCGAGCTCAAAAGCTGACCGCGAAAAAAGAGCATAAAAAAACTTCAGCGAAGAAAGACGCGTCATCTCATTATCGCGGTCAACTATGTTTCGCCAAACAGTTTTTCTTGACCAGGTATAAATCTATATTCACGCGTCTTTCTTGACCGAAGTTTTACTTAAGCGCCTTTCGTCAGATTTGTTTACGCGTCTTTCTTCGCCGTCAAAATATTAGCGCGCCTTTATTCGTGTCCGGTGATGGTATGTATGCTTGCAATTTCACAAATTCCTCCCGTACAGCAGGTCATCGATCTGGCTCTGTGTACATCCGCAACGAACTCAGCAGGCGACATTCGCTGGGTGATGAGCCAACTACACGAAGGCGCAAGACGTTTGATGTTTTCGTCGCAGGTCTCGTGGTTCCTTTCACTTTTTTGAGAGGAACTAACCATTGGATTTCCCCTTGCAAGGGATATCATCGAATTAATGTTGGAGGATTGTGTTTCACCAGGTGTGGCCTTCTTGACAATATGAGTTTGTGCTGTAGCTCTTGTTGCGGCGAAGTTGTTGCTTATGTTGGTTTTAACCCGTTATCCCTATTGGGCCAGTATTGGGCTACTCATGATATAGCCACATGTGCACATTAGGACGGGTCAATTAGTATGGGGAATTTTCCGGCTATGCGCGTATGGCACAGAAAGATTCTACGTGTAATTCTAAACAATTGCGAAAATAGGTTTCTTAACATTTTGCTTTAATGTCCTAGAGCAGAGCTTAAATTTTGTTATGAGGGATCCATTTCTGCGCTTAAGTTTTTCTTAAAACTTCCACCAGAGGGAGCAACAGTGAAAATTTTCACCCATAGTTTCTTTGGAAAATTTGCTTAGAACTACACGTAGAATTCTCCTATGTTTGACCCGCCCTAATGTGCATACATATATACGTACACAAACGCATTTGTAGTTAGTCATGTGCAATAGGAAAGGAAACGAAACGTGAAGTGTGAAATATGGCATAAAAAGTGGAAAGAGTACACCAAAGTAAATATCCACCGGGTGGGCCCTGCTTCTACGGATTTCGAATGCATGATGGAATAGGAGAAGCGCGATAATGTGATTGCGATTTCATTTTGTGCCGGCGGCAAACAGGATATTGAGCTGAAACACACAAACATTTACATATGTACTTGCCGACTTCAGCATTTAGATTTCAAAATGGAAATGCATAAAAGTAATGAGCAACGGGTAGATACATACATAGAGAGAGAGTGAGCAAGAGGAAGTAGACGCAACGAGTTGCAAAATAAATTGATTGCAAGAGCCACAGAAGAACAACTATGGCATAACTACATAAAGCTGGATTGAAGAACGATGACGATGATGTCAGACGATAAGCAGACAAACAAGCCGAGCAAGCAAATGCGACTTCAGAAGTCGTTAAGCATACAAATTTGTGTTTGTAGCACGCATACATATGTA
>NW_016160976.1:0-36501 GCF_001687245.7 Rhagoletis zephyria | reverse complement strand
AGAAATAAGCCAGCAACTATTCCAGCTTTGGAAGACAACATTTCCGAAGAAATTCGGGCTATTCCGGCCGAAATGCTCGAAAAAGTTGCCCAAAATTGGACTTTCCGAATGGACCACCTAAGACGCAGCCGCGGTCAACATTTAAATGAAATTATCTTCAAAAAGTAAATGTCATGGACCAATCTAACGTTTCAAATAAAGAACCGATGAGATTTTGCAAATTTTATGCGTTTTTTTTTAAAAAAAAAGGTATCAAGCTCTTAAAAAATCACCCGTTATATACTTATGTATGTATATATGCAAATACACTCACACGCGCAAGTAGCCATTTCAGTTGCAAGCAAAACAAATAGTACAACATTTCTTGCTCCCTTAACCCAACTGAACCTGAAAATCGACGACGGGATTAAGGCGCTGAGCGGATGAGGATGTGAGAGCTCCTGCGTTGTCATCGTCTAGACGTCGCTCTCGTAATTGCATCAGCAGCGTAATAACGAACGAAGGAACTAACGAACGCTCTTGGCATTCTGGATGCTGATGCTCCTACAACTCCTACAACGGCTGCTGGTACATACATACATATATCCCGCTTTTTTTTGTTATTGTGGCGTCATGCAATTTAGCTGTGCTTATTGGTCTTCCTGTGGCAACCCTAGCCCTAGCATAAATGCCTCCTAATTCGTAACGTCTATACTTAAAACTACATATGTATGTAGATATTATTTTATTCATATTCATACATTTATATATGTAGGTACTTACATGTGTGTAAAAATATATGATTTTGTTTGCAGTGATGTCTGTTTGTTAAACTTCTCGGACTCTCTAAATCGGTACAGAGCTGATGGTGGTTAAATTCGTTGGTACTTGTTTCTTTTTTTCTCTGTCGTTGATCTTTTCCAGTGGTTTCGTTATTCGATAATGTTTTTGAACATTTCAGTTGCCGCTTGATTTGGGTAGTATGTATGTAAGTGGAAACACACTTATTATTTGACTTTACATTAGGGTGGTCCAAAAATTCAATTCATTAAAATGTTAAGCTCTTGTTTTTTAAACGAAAAAAAAAAATTTCGAGCTTTTTCGTTTTAAAAGAAAAGATATGTATTTACAACTACTGCCTCACAGCTCATGAAGTTTTCCATGTACATAATTTATATAATTAAAAACACTTTTTCGTGGAAATGGTAAAAAATTCTTGAAAATCAATACTTTTCGATCGGAAAACTCTGTTCCCCTCTAGAAAACTTGCAGTAACAATACCTAATTGTTTATTTGACTATTTGTTAATAATAACTAACATTTATAGGTCGTCCAAGAAGTTCGAAAGAGGCAATGGGTGTCCCATAAAAATCGTTAGTTTTAAAAAATAGTAAAATAAACAATTAGTTATTATTATTGGAAGTCTCCTTAAGGAAACCAGAGTTTTCCGATCGAAAAGTATTGGTTTTCAAAAATTCTATACCATTACAAAATACGTGGAAAACTTCATGGGCTTTGAGGCAGTTCTAAATATCTTAAAAAAAAAATATGAGAATACTTTTCTTCCATTTAGAAAAATCATAGGGGATGAGAGCTTAACATTTTAAACATTTTTTGGACCACCGTACTTTACATACATATTTTGTAAAGTGCGCTAAATGTTTAGTTAAATATATATGTACGTATTTATTTCGGATTTAAATATTTTGGATTATAATATACATACTACATATGTATGTATATTTGGGTAGACCTTATATGTAGGAAGCAAAATTTTACATCAGATTTCCTAAGCCTCAAACCCTTAGTCGATGCTACTGTAGTCGAAGAAATCACCTATAAATTTTGGTCCCGATTGTTCGCGGTTATGACCGGTCGCACAGGGGTCCAAAATATATATGTGATACCTGTGACCGTGGTATCACCGATTTAGGGGGTGAGACTGAAAAAAATAGTTCATATGATTTTTAAGGACCAACCTAATTTATACACTAAAACCAATTTCTGAGATCACATTGTCTTTAGTAGATTCCCGATTACTTNGTCGCGGTTATGGCCGGTCGCACAGGGGTCCAAAACATATATGTGATACCTGTGACCGTGGTATTACCGGTTTAGGGGGTGAGACTGAAAAAAATAGTTCATATGATTTTTAAGCACTAACCTACATACAGTAAAACCAATTTCTGAGATCACATTGTCTTTAGTAGATTCCCGATTACTTAGATCAAATTTTTTCCTCGTGGATTATGTGAGATTAACTAAAACATCCTACCTCATTTCTACAGAACTCTAAGCTAAAAGGCTCAAAGCCATTTATTTAAAAAATTTTCGCAAAGCCAAATGCATGAATAGAAAACAATTTCGAAAGCGTTAAACTATTTATTTAGTGGTACAGAAACAATGAACATATTTTATTAGTTTTTGGTTTTTGGTCCACAATCAAAATCTGACCATAGGCAAACCATTTACGTTTCATTATTCCTCGATAACATATCAATGCATTCAATTAGTTTGCGACGTTTTTATAAAATTCGTTAGTAAAGGAATGGCAGCATATTTGGTTTAGTGTGCGGTACAGAGGACCAAAATTGGTGATTATTATGCGATCGCCACACTCAACACCAACTAGAGCGCTTGACAAACTCCCCGCTATGCTCGCTTTAGACCTAAGCTGGAGGGAAACAAAATGGTCTGACCTAGTCACCAGGGCCCGAGTCGCGAATTTGTTCGTGATTACTCGTTTTTAATGGAATCGAATCACATGGCAGCGTTTTTTTTTTTTCAATAGTAACGAATGCCGTGATGCCAAAATCAAATTTCGATTCAAGTTACGTTCCACATCGAATGCCACGATTAGAGCCCAGGTTCGGTCCAAGACTACCCTTAAATGTCTGTATAACATATGAATTTCCTGGATTGTGGGTCAGAGCATACTAAAAGCGGTGAACTGGCATACATGTATTGAAAGGGTGAAGGAACGCACTTGCTGAGTAGAGTAGCTCGTTACTTAGGCTGGTTTTCGGGGTCATCACTAGACACTGGGGATATATGTACATATGTACATATGCCAGCAGTGTGAGATCTCCAGCGAAAAGGTACGGCCATATTAGCGTGTAGAGACGATGAATGAATCGAGAAACTTCGAGCTATTTTTCGTCCGCTGCCAAGCCTTGGCTAAACTGAGACGACGAAGCCTTTACATATACTTTTTCCACTTTTTCTTTCAAACTGGATTTATTTCAAGGTATACACTGTCGAAATCAAATACTACCACAACGGTATCACAGCAGGTCCCAAGGCCTATGTGCGACACCATTTAGAATCTGGATTAAAGCAGTCACTTCCACCTAGTCAAATGTTTAACCAACTCCCGCCTAAGAGCGACGAAGGCATAGTCCGCAAGTCGTTCGAATCTTTTGTTTTTACTATGGTCAGGACCTTAGTTCGAAAGGATTCGCTGAATTCTTTTGATTGCCGCAAAATGTGAGAACGTCTTTTTTTTTTTAATTGACTGTAGTATTTCTATTAAATTTGTTTGCGCATTTTTTATCACTTTCCTACAGAGCTAATTGACCTCTTACAGTTCAGGATTTAATTTCCAATTTTGATTCAATAATTAATTTCTAACGAATTTGTCACACAATTTTACATTTTTGTGATGAAAGCTTATTACTTTTTAATTTGAATTCAAACCTTCTAAAACCGCATAAATTCTTTTAACAAAAATCAACAGAATTAACTGTTAGTCAATGGATCCTTTCGTATTGCGAAAAAAGCACCCAAAAATCTATATTAAATCTGCAGTTTTCATTTGACCGCGCTAAAGATGGTCAGAAACTAGAATTTCCCAAAACCCTGACAATGTCAATATTTTGGCAGTTTTCCTGCTTCTACGCATTCGTCTTCTCTGCTTTGTTTGTTTTGGGTTAATTTCCATTGACTGACGTTCCTTTCGCCTACACTCGACTGACTACCTCTTTCTGTGAATACAAAGAGCACTACAACAAATACATACATACATATGTAAGTTCGTTGGATCACGAATTCCCCGTTAAAATAAATAAATAAAGCAAACAAAACAAGCGGAAAATCATAATTAAATGGGAAAAAACGTGCTCACACCACTCTGAGGACAACTACCTTTTTCGGTTTCGAGGAGCGTTACGAGAAACGTGCCGTTTTCAGGGGATTCATCTGCAGAGCGGCAGGGAGTTGCACATTTCCTTTTTTGTTTTGCAATATTTGGCACTGCGTTTACGCGTTCACTTCGCCTTTTGAACGAAATCCGCACACTGTTTTTTTTTCGTTGTGCACTCTTACAATTCACCACAAAAAAAACTTGTATATTTTTTTTTTAATTATTTTCGTCAAAACTTTAACTATTTTCCAGAGTTTTTCACAAATTTCCACCAGATTTTCGCGTTTCGTAAGCGCACGAAATGTATTTTGTTTGTAGCTAAAATTCGTTTTTTCGTATTCTTCCGCACTTTATCTTTGATGCTTCTTCTTCTATCACTACTATGTAGATACTAGGGATTTGTTGTTCGTTGGTAGTAAATTGGAAATATCTTTGAATTTTAACTCCGTCCGCGTGACGCGTTCACTGCGTAAGTGGAGACGAAACAGCCTGTAGACGCGCTTTTCACTTCCATACTGACGGTCGGTCGTTGGACGCTGGCTTGGCTTGGCTCGACTTGACTTGGCCTGGCCTGGTTGGTATAGCTACGCGGCAGCGACGGCGGCCTCTGCTTGTGTGGTGGTTGCAATTCGCTGCCTGAGTTCAGCCGAGTTGAGCTGCTTGTTAGCTAGCGACGTGTTATGCAGTGTGTTGTGGTTGTTTTTGTTTTTGTTTTTGGGCCGCTCTGTGCGACTCGTGTCGTTTTATCTCACACATAAACACTCCAGTGGCAGTCACAATCACAACCCCAAATACAACAAAAAAAAAATGGACGTCACATTGAACCAAAGAAGCTAAAACTATGCTCTCCAGCAAATGCTGTCGCTCTTTCTTTCCTACTACGCCTTTCTTCGTTGTTGTATTACACACTGCCATGAATTCGTCCTCTCACCTGCCTCGACAGCACCTTCTACGATTTTTATCACAACGATTTCCACTACTCTGAGCGCTGAGAAACCATCGAGTAGCCAACGAGATAGTCAGTGTGGAGCACTCGGTATCCAACAAATTTCACTCGATTCTCACCCTCTTTTGGATTGTGGATAAGAACACGCCCAGGAGGAAATGTTTTTCTTAAACGTTAATTGAATCATTTTAAAAACATTTACCAGAGGGCTTTTTCAAGAGGTTTTAATTATCATCGGCTATATGATACCAAGCAGAAGTTTTGGCGCGGAACTATTGAGCAGTAACCGAGTACATGGACGAGTGAATCTCTGTATTGACAGGCGGGCTGCACTATCATTTCATAGCACTGCCTCAAGTTACGGGCAACGTGGATGTCGACAGACCCCCCAAGGAAGGCGCCCTTTCGGTAATCGTCCCGCTGGGTGTCCAGTCTTTAAAAGGCTGTGGGCCATCGCCTAGGAGTAAGTTGTCAACCAAATCTGAAGACAGCTGGAAAAATAAAGTATAGCAAGTGGTTTCAGGAAAGAGGATGCTATGTTCTTAGAAATTGCACCTGATTCCAGGTTTTCGTTTTTCTGGTAACGCTATGGACCTCAATAGTCTTTGCGAAGACATACAGTGGGTAGTGCAACTAGCCTAACCTAAACAAATGATTCTTAATAAATTCATCCTACATACAGTGGAGTTTACTGCGATTTATTAAATGTTGCACTATACAAATTATATTAACAAAAGAGCAAGTCAATACTTCAGTCACCATGTTCCTATAGGTGCTTCGGTAAATTCTCCTACAGTGAGAGGTGACACCTCTCTGCTCCCTACAAAAACAGAGAACTCGAGTGAGCAAACGCGTCGAAGAAAGCCAATGCACACTCACAAAACGCGCAACTAAATATTTAATTCGCTTATTTGTTTTGATTTTGCTTCGTACATTTCGTTTCGTTTCATTTCGATTATTGTTTACCAACGAACACTTCTGGCCGACTGGAGGTGACTACAATGCCGCGCCAACTTACTGGCCATTGCTGCAAGCCTGGTACTATTCCGGTCTAGATGATGCTCTTACTGCTCTAGTTTAAGCGATTGAAATGCGCTCGCTGGCACCAACCACACCGGCTGTCTTCGTTTGTCATCATCACCGTTGGCTGCGCGGCGCGGTGCGATGGGGAACTCCAAAAGTCGCAGACAGTGCTGTTGCTTGCCATGTTGTTGGGCGACAATTGAAAGGCACGCGCGCGTTTTTCTCAGTCGTTCGCCAAGCAACGCGAAATGACGCCTAAGCTGTGTGAAGGTAGAAGGGGAAAGAGAAAAATTCACAAACTGCGCGGACTATCTGTGCGCTGCGTTGTTCTGAAGGAGTTGGAATGAGTTTGGGTATGGCGTGGAGAATGAGGGGAGTGTATGGTGCGAAAACGCCAGCGGAGGGGGTGCTGGTACATAAATATGTGCTCCTTTTTTTGACATCGGCGTGGGGTGGTTTACACTAGAACGCTCTGGTTACCACTGCTGCTGAACTCTTCCCCCTTTGAGCCCCTCCATTCAATGCTTCCCAGAGACATTTTACACCTCATTTAATGTCCATTGCCCCCAAAGAAGGTGTTTCGTATGAACTGCGTTGAACCGCGTCTGGATCGCCTCAGTGTTTAGCGATCCTAATGGCATTGCCTCGCGCGCTGACACGTCTAGTCTCACGGCGTAAAATGAGTTATATTTAATTTCTGATTTTCCGCCAGAGATGTTTCAAATCAATTTGCCACTGAGACTGTGAACGTACAAAACAGGCGCTAGTTGGTTGACTGAGCGGGAGGAATGGGGGTGGTTGCACAGCGGTTGATGTTCGCGCGGGAAGGGCTAGTTGCGGGCAATTTTCAGCCGCATAACTTAGCCACTCACCGGCATCATCTTCTAATAGAGTTCCCAGCACGCGCCACATCCATGTCAGAAGACTACGCGCAATCAACTTTCCCCATCTCTGCTTCGCGCATCTTTGAACGCATGCCGCGCGCTCCCAACCACAGCGGCCCATCGCCGTCCAGCTACCAATTGCCTGCCAATAAGCAATACATATCTCGTTAGCGCGCGTTTTTATGGAATGTGGTTCGTTATTTCGAAAATATTTCATATTTTGAACACAGCGGTTTGCTGTTCGTCGTCGGTCGACTTGCGCATACCTGTCTGTGGCTCTGTGTTTGTTTGTTGTCGAACAATTTTGCGCAAAACTCGTGGCACTCTAAACGAACCGGCGACCAGCGCCAAGCACAGGCGGGTCCGCGTGCCGAGTCAACAAATATGCGGCCAAATATGCGGCGCGCTATGCGGTGGTTGTCTGTTTGCTTTTCTTTTGCCACTCACCCAATCCGTGCGCACAACTCACAATCAGACTGCGCTCACTTCGACCGCCCACCCCACCGTCCGCCTGCTTGTTCGATTGCGGTTGGAGTGCTCAATTACGGTTGGAGAATCGCCAGCGCGAGTGGGAAATGTGAATGCGAAATAGTTATAAATGTACATGTGAGTGCGCAAAAGTTGACGCGTTGACAAGTGTTATGAGTAGAAATTAGTGTTATCAGCGCTGTAATGACAGCGAGATATATATGTAGTTAAGTACTCAGATGCTCGTGAAAAATAAATAGTTATGTATTGAAGTGCTTGGCGTTGCTGATGAGTGCTTCTGACACACAAGCATACGAATAAGCGCAAAATTTTATAGCGGGGGATAACACGTATGTATTATGGCGCCAAGCAGATTCGAAGGTTATGAACCCGAGCATATTGTTTTGTTAAGATGTCTACGCTATTATAAGTTAATTCGTTTTAATGGTAAAAATCATCTAAAGCTCAACTAAATATTTCGTTCTTAATATATTCAGTACGCCCAACCCAAGATATAGTTCTGGTCTCATTAGCAACCTAACAAGTTCGTCAGCCAAGTATCCTAATACCCAAATAAGGTTTTCTTTATTGTAAAAACTAACGTTAACTGTTGTGTTAATTTTAGAAGTCTACTTTTCACAGGAATGGGGGATATCTTTATTTAAAGTTAAAGGACACGAAAGTGGGGCGCCCAACAAAGCCATCTACATACACTGAGAAAGTGCAGGAGGTGTGGGATAGCCGTCACCGTTTAACACTCATCGGATTTAGCAACTTTATCCTTCTCATTTTGATACCGGGACGCAGTGGAGTCATAGAGCATATTTGCATGGAGAAAGAAGCGCAGCATTACTGGACAAGAACGTATGGTGGCAGACCTTCAGTCTGGAAATAACAACAAACCGTCTTTCACCTTACTGGGCGGGATATAAAAGTTGTTATGGACTCTCTTACCGGCCGCTCCAGTATAATAAAGCACTTGTCAAACCTGAGAGTTGTTTAACCTGACCAGTTCAGGTGTTTATCAGGAACCAGCAGAGCACATAACGTTTCACTACTAGGCTCAGACTTCGCTACCTAGCATCACACGAGTTGCTGACGCTTCCCTCAGATTGCGTACGGGGAAGCAAGAATAATTGAACATCCCGAAGAATGACTATAAATCAATCTACTCCAAAAACAAAAGAGGAGCCGTAAGACACAAGTGCGGAGAAATCAGACAGAAATCAAAGTGAGGAGTGAACTGTTCACAACGTTTTTGATTGATACAACTTTTGGCGCTTCCGGCGATTGAATTTTGGAACCAAAAAAGTAAAATTGAACCCACTCCACCGAAAATTCTGACGAGGTGCAGCAAAAAAGTCGTTTGGACTTTATTCGCCCTACACAAAAACCACCAAATTGTCCGATAGTTCCAAGACTTTAAAGCAAGTATGGCCACTTACCTTTAGCTCACGATTATTTGTGGTAGTGCCCATCTCTGCTTTAAAGCAAAATCTTATATGCAGACGAATTATAAAAACCAGATCTATGAGTGATGGTCTCAGACAGAGCCTCTTCGGCATATGGAAGAACAACATAGCAAATTCCTCTTCATAGTTAATTCAAACATATTTATTTTTAAGCATGCGTTTTCTCTTCCTTACCTAGCTTCAATTTAATAGATTGCAATTTTTGTCGCTAAAAAATGGTCAACCTAAATACAAACACAATAAATAAATAAATTCAAATTTTGAAAAAAATAAAAATACAAAATTCGAGACAACAATCAGTTCAGCGACATTAACACCAGGGTCCTTTAAGCTCCAAAACAATTGTGATAAAATCCACAACGTCAACGGACTCATTTGAACCAAGTAAAAAGTGTAGACTCCACGCCACTCGGTTAGTTGCACATAGTCGGGCCAAAGTTCAATGACAAAGACGCGCGCAAGTCAACGCAGCGCCAATGACGGCCTTGAAACATCGAACGCATCTAACAACGTCCACAACCACAACAGCCAAATTCTTAGCCAGAATGAGAGGAGTGCCAACATAAACAAACCTCTGTCCAAACCAACACAAATAAGCCAAACATATTTACGATGCAGCGCAACATTTGCTAGCCAACATTTTCTTGCCAACATTTTGTTGCCACAACACCAAGTACACAGCCTCGATGGAGGCGAGCATCAGCCTCTTTGGCCGAATGTAAGTAAGCCTTGCATTCTTCTAATGGCCAACAAAATGCAGACGAGCCTCTATGCTGCTGCTATGAAGCAGCAAAGTGGGTTTGCCAGCTCAGCTCAGCTCAACTCAACTCAACTCTGCAACTGCACGCAAGCCAGTTAGGTGACCGCTAAAGCCAAACCAAACCAAGGCAAACCAAACACAACACAAAACAATTGGATGTGTGAGTGAGTGTGTTGGGCGCCGTTCTGCCATTCAACCGCGTTGCCGTTCTTGTTCAATAGAAACTGCACTCCTGGTTTGTCGTTGATTTCAAGGATTTTTCTGGCGAGCCACCTACCAACAAACACTTGTGCGCCGAGCTGGCCCGGGCATTCGCCCCTGGGAGTACAATGCCATCGAGTACATCGAGTCCATCAAGTGTGTGCTGTGCAAAAGTAAACGAACGAACGAGCGTTCATTGGCGCGAAGTTGATAAGTTCATGGTCAGTAAGCAGTGTGAATGGAGCAGCAGTGGAAGAAGCTGAAAAGCATGCAAACATAACCCCCGACAATAAGTGAGCTTGCGAGTGCGCGTGTGTGTGCATACAATATGTATGTGATATGNCAAACATATTTATTTGTAAGCTCTATGTTTTCTCTTCCTTACCTAGCTTCAATTTAATAGATTGCAATTTTTGTCGCTAAAAAATTGTCAACCTAAATACATGCACAATAATAAATAAATTCGAATTTTGAAAAAATAAAAATAAAAAATTCGAGACAACAATCAGTTCAGCGACATTAACATCAGGGTCCTTTAAGCTCCAAAACAAGCCAGACAATTGTGATAAAATCCACAACGTCAACAGACTCATTTGAACCAAGTAAAAAGTGTAGACTCCACGCCACTCAGCGAGTTGCACATAGTCGGGCCAAAGTTCAATGACAAAGACGCGCGCAAGTCAACGCAGCGCCAATGACGGCCTTGAAACATCGAACGCATCTAACAACGTCCACAACCACAACAGCCAAATTCTTAGCCAGAATGAGAGGAGTGCCAACATAAACAAACCTCTGTCCAAACCAACACAAATAAGCCAAACATATTTACGATGCAGCGCAACATTTGCTAGCCAACATTTTCTTGCCAACATTTTGTTGCCACAACACCAAGTACACAGCCTCGATGGAGGCGAGCATCAGCCTCTTTGGCCGAATGTAAGTAAGCCTTGCATTCTTCTAATGGCCAACAAAATGCAGACGAGCCTCTATGCTGCTGCTATGAAGCAGCAAAGTGGGTTTGCCAGCTCAGCTCAGCTCAACTCAACTCAACTCTGCAACTGCACGCAAGCCAGTTAGGTGACCGCTAAAGCCAAACCAAACCAAGGCAAACCAAACACAACACAAAACAATTGGATGTGTGAGTGAGTGTGTTGGGCGCCGTTCTGCCATTCAACCGCGTTGCCGTTCTTGTTCAATAGAAACTGCACTCCTGGTTTGTCGTTGATTTCAAGGATTTTTCTGGCGAGCCACCTACCAACAAACACTTGTGCGCCGAGCTGGCCCGGGCATTCGCCCCTGGGAGTACAATGCCATCGAGTACATCGAGTCCATCAAGTGTGTGCTGTGCAAAAGTAAACGAACGAACGAGCGTTCATTGGCGCGAAGTTGATAAGTTCATGGTCAGTAAGCAGTGTGAATGGAGCAGCAGTGGAAGAAGCTGAAAAGCATGCAAACATAACCCCCGACAATAAGTGAGCTTGCGAGTGCGCGTGTGTGTGCATACAATATGTATGTGATATGCCACACGCACAGTGGAATACATTTCACTTTAGTAGAGCGAAAGGAGAAATCGTTCACTAACCTTCTCCNTATACATATCCACACGCACAGTGGAAGACATTTCACTTTAGTAGAGCGAAAGGAGAAATCGTTCACTAACCTTCTCCTGCTGCCTGCTGCCACTTGCGCCTTGAAGACAGCGCGAGCAGCAAAAAGCCCTAAGACAAACGGCGTCGCGCTTGTGGTAACCCAAATTTGTGCCACTGCTGTCTGTTGTTGCCTCAGCTGCAGGTTCTTCGGTTCTTCTTAAGTTTCAGGCTGGCATTTCATTTATTACACTTAACGCGCTTCAATGCATGCGAGCGGCGCTTTTCGGTGCGTCCCAGCTACTTTTGCGTTTATGCCTTCGCTTGCTCCACATTTCGAAGATGACGGTTTTAGCGCTCAAGCTGTTTTTTTTTTCGTTCACTTGTGGCATACGTGTAATTACACATTTTGGCAAGTCACTATGCAAAAGTAAAAGCAAACGAAGCATTTGCCAANGCTGTTGTTGCCTCTGCTGCAGGCTCTTCTTAAGTTTCAGGCTGGCTGGCATTGCTTTTGTTACACTTAACGCGCTTCAATGCATGCGAGCGGCGCTTTTCGGTGCGTCCCATCTACTTTTGCGTTTATGCCTTCGCTTGCTCCACATTTCGAAGATGGCGGTTTTTTGCGCTCAAGCTGTTTTTTTTTCGTTCACTTGTGGCATACGTGTCATTACATATTTTGGCAAGTCACTATGCAAAAGTAAAAGCAAACGAAGCATTTGCCAATTTCTGTTATCCTGTTGCATGAACTTTGAAAAGGTGACACAAAATGAGGTTAACTGCTGCTCGCTCGGCTGGATCGGCGGACGCCACTGGAAAGTGGAGTAAGTGGTAAAAGTGCCTGCAGCCCAAACTTAACATACCCAGCTGCTGCGTAGCTCAAATATACATATGTACCTATGGCTGTGTGTATTCGAGAGCAGCCGAGAGGGTGTAAATCTAGAAACAAAGCTTATGCGCAGTACTTCTGCATAATTTAGCAGGATTATACGAAACTCACAGAATTCAATTTTTGTGGGATTATCTAAACGGTGTAGATTTCATTGCGATTATGTGCTGCTATCTGTCGCCCTTTTGAATGCCACTCTGCTTATGTAGCTTATTTGAGTGAGTATTTAATTTCAAGCACTTTCATTGTTTAAGACCTGCGACGCGTTGGGATTTTTATTTTCATAAAAGGCAATGACCGTCCATGAAATTCGATATACCCACAGCAAGTTTGAGAGGGTGGAAGTTTATGCTAAATGGAGGGTGGGTTTTGTTCAATGTACCTAATTACCGTTAATTAAGGTGAATAATTAGAAAAGGGTTAAAATTAAAAGACGTATTCGTCTTGAAAAAAATAAGCAAATCTGCATAAATAAGTACATAAAGGAAGTTTCTGCTCTCCTGAGTGCCCACTTAAGAACTCAACTACTGGAACAGCTTTTCTTTGTTTTGTATCGAACGATGAGATTGGCAAAAGCATAAAACGAGAGAGATGCAATAGATAAACACGTACGTGGGCCACGCCACAGTGACATCCATCGTGCCATTAGGGAAAGGGCTTGGATTTCATTTACTGATTTCTGCGTAGTGGCTCAACAAGATGCATCGAAAACGATCCTCAACTTTGTTGATGTGATGCTTGGCTTTAGAACACAGTGATACGGTATGTAGTAACGAGGCTCGTTGAAGTTTGGCGAACCGCGACGAGCGAGGAGTTTGATCAACCGCTACATTCAATCGATTTCGCTCAACTTCCAATCAACACGTATTTTTTTGGGGGGGAAACTCTTTGGTGTTTAAAAAGGTTTTCAATAGAGAATTGGTTTTTTTTTTGCATTACACTGGATTTTCAGGAGCCGATGTTTATCCAAGCAGTGGTATAAAATGAGAAATCGCTTCACTTATGAATATTTCCGTAACGTTCTGCGTCTTACGAAACCAGAAGACTACAGAATTTTGAGCCAGAAGTTTTCTCATTGGAGCTAGTGCGACGCAAAATAGACATAGACCTAATGTGGCCCAGCAGTGTCGTTAAATGTTTGAGTCATTCTAACTTTATAGTTATCAATCACCGCCAACGCTTTGTTTAGGTATAAATGGGGTGCCTAGACAGTCATTCAAACGGTTGACTTTAGCCTTTAGTCACATTGATTGCTTATAGCGCAAATCGCAGCTAAGGAATTAATTAGCCGAGAGTTAACTCGATCGCAGGGCACCGAAGCGTGCGAAAGTTAGAATGTTTATCGCACTCCGCTCACAAAAGAAAAAACTATTGCCGTCTATGTCACCACTTCAAAATTCGGGCCCACTGGTATTTACTCGATGGGATGCCATTCATACCACCCGTCCCTCCTCCCCGCTTGAGGGGAGAATGAGTATATCACGGATTTCTTAAAGAAATTCCAGTATTAATACTCGTATCTACCGCAAATACTAGAATGAATGAAAAGGATCTATCGTTGAAGAAACCAAACGACGCACAGTGTTTCGACTATATGGACTATATGTAATATGACACGTGCTCTAATTTTACTTAGGGATAAGGGATTATGAAATTTTGTAAAGATGGGATAATTGCTACGCCCTCAACGTTGGTGTAAATATTTTACTTTCTCCCAATGTTTGATGTGATTTTTCCATTGCTCGAAAAATTATTTTCGCGAAAATTGAAAAAATAAGAAAATCGGAATTACATAAATTTGCAAAAGTCGCACGAATAGATCCAATTATATGCCCGAAAGCTACATGAAATTCTCTAAAACATGCATCTAATTTCGAAACCTTGCGGACCGGTACTCACCCCGTTTTTTACTAATAAACTTTAGCATACAATTAAATTTTATAAAAGAATAAGAAAATACCAAATAAATGACAGATATCTTCCTGGGAACCTGAGTATCCCATTACACTTAAAGAATTTTTTACAGTAGCGTTGTAAAAGAAACGCTTGCTTAAAATGGGTTCAGCGCCAACTGATTAATCGGTATAGCGCCGATTCCAGTATTTTTTTTTTTTTTTGAAAATGAACCGTTCGAAGAGAGGGGCTGTTAGTAAATGATGTGATATTTTGTATTTATGGCTTTTACTTTTCATTCTCTAAGTCCAACCGGATATTCGTATTTTTTAATCAGATATTCGAATACCCGGATATTCAAACATTTCGTATAGAACTACCAGGCTTAATAAATACGTATGTATGTATGTACTTATGCGATTTGCGGGGTCACTTGGTAATATGTAAATGAAATTCGCTACAGCCAATCTTTCCTTTGGCTACGGTCCATTAAACCGAAGCGGCAGTGGCAAAAACAAATTCAATCAAAGGCCACCTATTGTGTGCCAACAATGCAACAAATACAACATCAGCCTCAAGTTAACACCTCAACACCGTACACACAATCGAACGGCAACGGTACGAAAGCGACTGCAACTTTGTTGCAACTCTAACGTGCAACATGCGGCAACACAATATGTATGTATCTATGTAAGTACTCCATAAAAACGGTAATAACAACAAAATCTATACAAAACATAAACATTGTTCAACAACACGAACAGAGACAATAGAAGCATAGAAGAGGCTACAAGGCCGACTTTATCCGCTGTGAGATGTTATTTATTTCCTTCTTCATTTTTTTCATTACTGTTGACTAGTTGATTGCACTCATTGTTGCGACTGGTGTTGCTGGTAGTTTGTTGTTGTTGCTGTTTTTGTTGACATGCAGGCCAAGGAAACCAACCACACACTCTTTAACAATAGGCCTATCACAGAAACATTGAATGAAAGAAGCGGCAAGTTTGTGTAATTGCGATACGCAGCGATGGCTCCCAGCGCTCTGCTGTTTGTTGGGGTGATGAGTGCAAGTGTTGCAAGCCACATTCAGGAACAATGAACCTGGCATTAGCGGTTCAGCAGCTGCATGGATGTCCGACAGAATGACACACCGACTAGCAGAGTTGGATTGCATGGCAGTGCTTTGATGTCGCACCGCCAACGGGTGATGATCGAATATGCGGCGCTGTGATGCGACGCGTACGATGCGATCTGATGTGTTGATCCGTTGATGTGTGTGTACATAGAACTAGATACATACATATATGTATGAGCTTCGCTGGTTGATTGGCGCGAATTATTGCAAAGAAAGGGAAAGTTAGTAGGAAAATATGAATGTTTTAGAAAACGTTTGGAAGTAGGTAACAATGAACGACAGACCAGACTGAAGCAACACCCATAGGTGGGAAGCAAAAGCGGCCGATAGAAGACTAACTGAATGCATCCATATTCAAATAGAAACATTTATACATACGTTTAACTACTTTTCTGTGGTCAGCAAGATTTCTTAGGTTATTTGCTGCATTCAGGAAATTATTCCGAAATCTGTATATGTTTTTAATTTTTAAGTAACATAAACTAAAACACGTCTTCTTTAAGAATCATAAATTAACTGCAAAATGTTTTGTGGCACTTTTCCCAAAAGCACCAAAACCAGAATTTCATGTTGCTTACACCCCTTCTGTTTTCGTTCGTATTTCCTTCTTCTTCTGCAAAATTGTAAAATTTCAGTTAGGGCCATTCGAAGATCAACTATAGCCTCACGATAAAGATAGAGAACTCTTTTATGAGCTACTTATAGCTGCAGAATATTGCTATATATGGTGACAACTCTGCGCACTCTCCGATCGACACCTGCATCCGGAAAAGAGGGCAGAAGTATGAAGTAAAGTTACTCCGCGGCCGGAA
Organism: Rhagoletis zephyria; assembly: GCF_001687245.7. Taxonomy (NCBI): domain Eukaryota; kingdom Metazoa; phylum Arthropoda; class Insecta; order Diptera; family Tephritidae; genus Rhagoletis; species Rhagoletis zephyria. Next base: position 20,312 of record NW_016160976.1, on the reverse strand, counting down.
TTACCTAACCTCTGTTCTCATTTCAAAAAGTGGGTAACTACATTTTTCTTCGAAAATAAGTTATTCACATCCATTGAATTCGTCTTGAAAATACTTGAAATAATTGAATATGCAATTTTGAAAAATTTTCAAAGTACACTGAGGGAAATAATGCATAGTAAAAATGAATAAGTTGTCAGTCATTGTTCTGTAAGAAGCCCCAGAAATCGTTTCTGGCGTTTCATCCTCATTCTCCTAAGAAATATGGGCCGTTAACTTTTTTCGGCCATAACACCGCACCAAACTGTGCCTCTGGATGGGTGCAACTGGTGCCGGTGTGTTGCCCTTGGATTTTCGGAGCCCCGCAATCTACAGTTTTTCTTGGAAATGCGCTTCATCCGACATCAAAACCTAACCTAGAAAAATCAATTTGTGTGGCTAATTGTGTAAAAAGCATAATGTAGTTGTTGTTGATGGTCTTGCTGTAAGTATACATTATGATTTTCCAAGAGATTAACTATAATATGCAGCAAGAAAATAACAATAATATTCAAAAATAAAGAAGTTACACGTGCTTAACATTGGTAGGTATTATTTGGCCCACCCTGTATCTGGAACCGCTTATGCAAACGTCCTGAAAATTTGAAACAGTTACAAACATATGTTATGAATAGCGTACTTATGGCGAAAAGTGGTAGGTACTGGATAGGGAGACATCGCGCCTTAAAGAAAGAGGGGTTTAGGTATATGTTGGCAATTTAGTTTTTGACCTTCCAAGGGGCTCTCAGGCCATTATACTCGAAAATCATATTTATAGTCTTAATTGATAATTGGCATCTCTTCTATACTGTCTAATTTCAAGAGCAACCGAAAAAATTTAAAGCAGACTTCGTACTTTAAATTAGTAATTTGATTTTAACTTTTCCAGTAGTATGCAGATACAATTTAAGTCAAAGGACCCCGATTTCTTTTGTGTCAGTTCACACGCTATTTAAAATATTTATGCTTGGAATTATTAAATTTTAAGATATGTATATGTACATACATACATTTCCCCATTAGTGAGGTAGATTTTCTAGAGATTTATATGTATATTTCCGTATGCTGGTGCATTTAAAAATCATCACTCGCATAAATGACAATATTGTTGAAAAGCAAAATTAAAAAGTCTTTGAAAAATTATGTGTGCCGAATTTCGACCACTGGGCGATACTAGTAATTATAAATACTTAAACATGTTAGAATTAAATGGTGATAATGTTTTTCTTGCCTAAACGAATGAATCTAGTATAATAAAACCAGTGTGTCACCAAATGGAAAAGTCACATTGAGTAAAAGATGACTAATGCAGGATTTCCACTAGGCATTAAATGGCAAATGACAAATGACAAAGTCGGGTATTAAAAAATAATCGTGTCATTACATTAAAAAATTCGTCATTAAGTTCATTTCCACATGGCGTTTTTTTTTAAATGCCTCCAATTTTTTGTCATTTCAGCACCCAGTGAAAATTCGGCATAACAATTTGACTGCGATTCGACAAACTAAAATTCCATTTTTACAATTTTTATTGGCAAACTCGAAATTTATTCTAAAATTATTATAAACATGAAAAAAGTAATATACATACATGCGTGTATTTCGTCATTTAAGCGCGTGTTCTTTTGTAGCTCGGTTGCAAAAGAATGGAACTATTTTTACTTTTTTTAGTATAAATATCTTTTTCAAATTTTCATTTAAATACAATTTCGCGGTGAAATCTTATTTTTTATACAAAACTGAACATATTGCCTTTTCTATGATATATGTAGGCGGTATAACGCCCATTTTCATAATAATATTACTTCTTTTCAATTTTCAGAAAATTAGCGTCCTTAAATCTCAACTTCAATAATTTCCAACGTTTTGCTTTTATGTGGCAAGCACAATAATCGCTCTGGATTTGGTACAAATTGATCAAACGGTTACGGAGATACCGCTCGGTTATTAAAAGACTGCATCTTCTCCATAAAAGGAATATGGACAATTTAATCGAATCATTTCTATATGTATTTCTTAAAATATCTGACTTCGTATCAGCTTTGTTAATAAATGCCTTCCAAGGTACATTTTTTGCGGCTTTTTGGTCAAAAGACTCAGACGGGATAAGAAGCGATTTAAACCTCGGTACTTGCTAAGGACGGCTCCATGGCGACCAAGCCGCTGCGAAGATCGGTGTATGGGTTTTTGGGCTACACTCCATAAGTCTACGATTTAACTGCACGCATAGAACAGCTCTATCTTCCAAGCTGAGGTCTACGCCATAGAACTATGTCTGAAACCGTACTCATACAGTGGTGTAACAGATCTATATCAATAAACGACAACATCTATTCCATCTGGCCCCGGGTCACAATGGCTTCAGTGCAGATTCTTCGGTCCTTCGGAGTCCTGAGATCAACGTATCTGGAGGTCATGTCTTGAAGCAAAAACATTTACAAATTGCATTCTTTGAGGAACCATTTTCACCAGCTAAAGTAACTGCAATCACCTTGAGGAACATGGAAGATGACCCTGCCAGCAATAAGTACAAGTATGCTTTGCTCGTTGTTGTTCTTGTTGAATGTAAATAACCGCTGCCGCACTTGTCTCCACTGCCTGCGACGGCCAACATGCAACATACTTACATACTTGAACGTGCTTACATTGCATATACATACGTATGTATGTATATAAATGTTAATGTTAAATTGTTGTTGTAGGTGACGAATTTTTTTTCTTTTTACTTCTTTTTACATTTTTATGTGCGACGCTGAGCTCTTGCTGCTTTAGCGATTCTTTTCATCAACGTACACAATTCTTTTTTAACTCCAGCAACCTACCAATCTGTCTGTCTGTCCTTTACGCCCGCCCCGCGGCAATGCCCCTTGGATCCACCCATTCTGAACGGCCTTCCAACTGCCGGCGGACCAACTAAACAGACTGTCTGCCACTCGGCTCCATCAGCCATGAAGATGATGTTGTAGCAACGACATGGACAGACGGAAAAGCATAAAAAAATTCAAAAACAAAAAACACGTCAGTATTATCTCGGCGGCAACAACATAGCACAAGTAGGAAACAATGCTGCTCGCAGTTTACACTGCAGCCGACAAGCAGATTGGCAGGCAGGCAGACGAACGAACGAACGAACGAACGAGCGTTTGAGCTAGCGGCTGCTGCTGCCGCTGCCGTTGCTGCTTTAAAAACACTGTGGGAAAATCCAGGCCGTGGGAATTCCATGTGAAATTTCGACATTTTCTGAGGTGTCCGCAAACAGGCGAACAGAAGTAGACAGCTGGTCATGAGAACAATGCGATGCACTACAGCCGCAGACATTGCCACTGCCGTTGCCATCGCCATTGCCAGAGCCACAGCCGCAGCCTCAGTCACAGTCACAGTCAGAACCACAGACCAAAGGCAGCCAACCAACAGCGCACAGAGGCAACGTTGCCAGAACAATTGGCAGTCAGGCAACAGTAACCAGAAAAGGCAGCAACACGGCACCAGCGGAGCCCAGATGCAGAACAGAGTACATAGAAGAGGAAAAGAACAGAACAGAAAGCAGTCGCTGCCAGGGAGAGTGAACAATGACTGGCAATAACAACAAAAAGTAAGCGGATAATTATGTGCATGAGACCGACAGACAGTGGGAGCGTCAAACCGCGGATACAACCGACCAACCATTCGACCGTCCAACGTGCGAGCATACATTGGTTGAACGGAGAGCGAAGAGGCGGCAGGTAGCCGCCTTACTGTAGAATCGTGTGGAAGGGCATATCGCAAGGGCCGCAGCAAGCAGACCCAGCCAAAGAGTCGAGCATATTCATATAAATAAATGTTGTATTTTGTTTGTTGCTGTTTTTTATGTTGCCCGCCTGCGTGGCTGTCTCTTTGTCTGCTGCTCGCCCAAACTTTAGAATAAATAAGTTGGCTTGGCATAGCGAAAAATGGCATGCCATGTGGATGAGGGGGTTGGGTTGTCTGGTGGTTGTTTAGTTTATAGCTGCGCCGCCTGTAGTAGTTGCTGTTATTGTTTTTTTTTTGTTTTATCGCATGCGCTGGCTGAGGATGAAAGTGCGATTATTGCTGGATGGCGAGAGTTTAAAAGTGCCAATTGAGATAAGTGCCTGACAGTCAGTCAGTGAATCGTCAGCGTCAGGCGGTTAGTCGAAGAGTCAGGTAGGCGGCTTGGAAGTTGAGGGTTGGCATTCACTGCCGTTTGCTTATTGTCGGTATGTTAGCTAGAAGGCATTTATGTACGCTGCGATGATGTTCTCGTGGTCGATGTTGTTGTAGAAGCATTTATGCTGCCACTGCAACTGGTATTGATAAATGGTATGGATGTACTGCAGCATTACCCAAGAAAAGACGAAGTCACCCCAATGAGAGTACGTCTATTAGAGCATAGTTATTATGTTTAGAAATAGCATTGCCAACATTAAATTTTGTGATTTTACAAAGGATTGAGACCAACAATGTAGGCAAGCTTGTTTTTGGGGTGCAATTTCAAGAATTTCGCCTAAATCACGGAAGCATCTTCGATTTTTTTCAGAGCTAACCAGCGAATTCCGCGCTATTCTATTCCGCAATAATTCCATTGAGAAATGAAAAGCTGAAAGAACTTGTTAAGTAATTAAGAGAGAGTCAGAGGGAGGCCCAACTGCAATGGAAAGACCAGGTGGAGAAGGACTTGACTACATTTGACTGGCATTTCCAATTGTTGCCAACTGTTGAACTCTGCCAAAATCGCCTAGGCGGTTACAGTGCCAATTAAGAAAAAGAAGATGTACCGAACCATTTTTTTTTTTTTTGTAATGCCAAAACCGAACCGAACCCCACTCAAAAAATGGTTCGGTTCGGTTCAAAATACACTAAAGCATTTTTCAAGTTTTGTTATACACAACTTAGTCTACAAATGCAACCCAATGGTAAAACTGCAAACATTTACTAGTTTAATGACAACTCTGTGTGCTATTTTCGTGCAAATAAAAAATGTTTGTATTGTGTTTATATGGAAGAAAATGCATATCACCGCAAGCAAAAAAAAAATTTTTTTTTAAATCGGTGCGAATTTTAAGATATGTAATTCAGACTTGCACTTATCAAATTACATTAAAGTTAAATGAACTATAAAACTGCATACGCGGACTTTTTTTTATTCTGATTAAAAACTTTGAAACTATAATGAAANAAAATCGGTGCGAATTTTAAGATATGTAATTCAGACTTGCACTTATCAAATTACATTACGCGGACTTTTTTTTATTCTGATTAAAAACTTTGAAACTATAATGAAATTTCGTTGAGGTCGCAGATTCTTTCTGATTTTCGTACAAAGTTTGGAATTTGGATTTATATTGTTGTTATATAACGATATATACTTTTTATAAAAGAAATAGAGAACATTGAATTAACAAAATCAAAATAGTCAAATATCGCACTTCTATTATTTCGAACACAAGTGTACTTGTAAGTATGGGGTTAGACCTAGTGTGAGCTCCAACCTACCAAAATTGAGGATTAAAACATTAAGCCAAAATTTTGAGTGTCAATTAAAAATTCTTAGTGTGTTGTTTTTGTCCATTCGAGTAGTCTCACGACTTGTCCAAACCTTAAAAAAGTTGATTAAAACTTTTCTAATTCCGCCTTGATCGCGTTGATTTTAAATAATTTATTTGTTGAGGGTATTTTTTCATACAAAAAATTTGATGAAGATGCATATATTCATGGAAGAAAAAAATTACCAAAAATCAACTTAAAACGTAAAAATTCGTATTAAAAAGTTTTTAATTTGATCTTAATAACGGCCTTTAATTTTATATACATATATTGGTAATTTTTGTATTTTTAGCTTTAAAAAATTAAACCATTTGAATCAAACCGAATCGCGGTTCAGGAATACCTCTGAACCGGTTCTTGAACCGGTACTAGCTTTTTCTAAATTTTCTAAGTGGTTCCAACCACGGAACAGAACCGCATCATTTTTTGGAGTAGTTTGCAGCCCTAACAAATACAAAAGGGTTGTCTGCTCCGATGGGACTAAAATGCAAAGTGAACTTGGAGTTGGCCTTTGGTTTGGGTACTACATATCTCATATTTTAGTATTTGAGATACTTTTAGCAGAAATCGCCGATATACATACATATTTTGTTAGCCACGTAAAACTATTGAGGCTATGGGTATTATCGGATCCAATTTGTAATCTAAAATTAGTTTTGAGTCTAACGGCAGATTGAGAAGCCTCANGGTTTGGGTACTACATATCTCATATTTTAGTATTTGAGATACTTTTAGCAGAAATCGCCAATATACATACTTTTGTTAGCCACGTAAAACTATTGAGGCTATGGGTATTATCGGATCCAGTTTGTAATCTAAAATTAGTTTTGAGTCTAACGGCAGATTGAGAAGCCTCAGGAATAGCATGCCCTAACTTTCTTAATTCTATTTAGGCTTTCTTGATCTGCTTTAGATTTTAATATTTATATTTAAATCTTTACAGAACTGATACTAAAAATATATACATATTTTATACGAGAAGCTCGCTTGTCTAGGCGAAGTGAACTGCATGCAACATTAATGTTACAATTACTTTTATTTTCAATAGCTCACAGTCACGAAGCAATGCTTCCAACAATTTCCTGCACAAAATATAGCAATGTAAATACATTCATATGTATTGCATCCTTCTTCTTTACCCTTTCCAACTATGTATTTAAATATTACTGCTATCATTGGCAACGAATTATTATTTTCTAACTCTTTCGCCAAGAATTCACTTGGCGCTTGAACAACTGCCTGTGCAGCTAGGCGCGCCTATTAAACGGCATGTTATGAAAATGTTGCATGCAACATCTCAGGACTGTGCGATCTGGTAGCTACCAGGTGTGCGCAACATCAGCCACATTGCATCACGAGCTCAGCGGCATTGCGTTCAGCGGCATGTCGCATGCAACAAAGCTGTTGTGGCCGTCAATGGTTCACAGCTGGCGGTGTGCGATTTTAAAGGCATTGCGATGACATCATCGGTGCGCACAGATTTTAACGGAATAATTTCGACCAGGCGAACAGCGTGCGATAACAAGTGGCACGCAACATTGGTCGTAGCGACACTGTGTGATTATGTTATGCCATGAAAAATGCTGTAAGGCCCTTAAAATATTTACTAAACAACACAAACATTGCAATGAAGGGAATACTGAAATCAGTTCACGGTTGCACGGTTGCAGCTGTACCCAACGCTCATTTGGGTTGGCAAGAAATGCAGCGACATCTTTATTTGGTACCTGCTGTAGAAATATGTGCTAGATTGATGCAAGTTTGCATTTGAAATGGATATACTTATATATACCGAATTTCGTTGGCTCACCTATTCATCCAAATTTTTATAGAAGTTTTTTTGGCTTCAAACAATTTCAAAGTTAAAGGTGGCGGAACGATTTTCCGTCATCCCCTGTCAATTTGGTTTGAAGACAAACCGGTTTCGGCATTGTCCCATCTTCAGTGCCATTTTTCGTTCGAATTGAGAATCGCTTAACAATTGAAGCTCATCAGCATATTTTGCCTTCTACTCTTCCTTTCTTAAGAAATATTAGACTCAACCTTGTTTCGGTTTGTACTCAATACTAGTTTGCCCTTTGATACGAGTACATTAGGATTTTAAGAGCAATCACATCCCAGTCGCCACAATGTGTAGCGCTTTCAAATATACGGTTTCAGAAAGGCCTTCCAGGACCAGACCAGATCTTTAAGAGCTGTATAAGATGATCTTTCAAAGATGAGTTTTCAAAGTCAATTTGTGCCGGGTCAACTGAATTTAATCTAAATTTTCATCATCCAAGAGCAGCTGAATGCGTGAAACTCTGGTCACTCAAGAGAAAAAACTTGGTAAATTATCGAAGCAAAAGGTTTATACTTTCATAAGATCGGAGATAAGTGGTCCTTAAATGCTTCTTTTTATTTGTGTGCTGACTGGGAGGTTGGGGAAAAGACTTGGCTTCAAAACAACAATTTAAAATTTGAACAAAAAATCAATTTCAGCCAATACTCAGCAGTAACTTAGGTACATATGTAGACTTCTGAGAAGATAGAGCTTTGGGTAAAAATTTCTCTTTGCTTTGCACCGCCAAGAGTTTAGAGGGAAACGTACAACAGGTAGACAGTGAAAAGGGCAAGAATTAAAATCGGAGTGCGAAGTAGATTGTTGGAAATGTGTAGTAGCATAAACAGTGTGGCGCAATAAAGCAGCACCATCTGACACTTGTAGCATAGCTAGAGGAGCCCTTACACCGCCGCTGCCACTCGCCCTTCGCTTCGGTAGGCGCTGTGATGTGGCCTCCCATGCAACATCCCTTCCCTACAACCTATATATGTACCTGCAGCTGGCTCGTTACTTACTTCGAGAAAATGACTTTGTCTGTATACTCGTCAGCGCGCTCAGCTTGCTGACTTGTGGTTACCTGATTCATCCAGTTCGCCCAGATTACTTGCGCGTACATGAGCGAGTGAGTGAGTGAGTGAGTGAGCTTGTTTTTCGGGTTGAAAATATTTTCAGCTAACAACGTGTTGCGCTAAATTAGGGACTTGGTTGTGCTGTCTGCCCTACGTGCACACACCATCAACCGCACTGTATTCGATTTAGACGCGTCGCCATAATTTGCGGTAGCCCTATAAAGCGCCTACGGCATCGATAGGGTGGAAGGTTTCAGCGATTAGAAATTCAAACAGGATACCAGAACGGCTGAGGCCAACGCCAGCGACACATCAGCCGTGCCAGTGGCAAGCGACCAGCCAGTCACTCAGTTAGTCAGCTAGACAGTCAGCCAGCCAGCCAGCAAGCGAACAACAACATTGCAGACAGCACAACAAAAACAAAAAACGGTGGCAACAAGACCAAAGGCAGTGGCAATGGCATAAGCGACAGTAAAAAGCAAAAGCGACAGACGGTTGTGGCCCAACCAATGCGACTGGCGGCTGATTGTGGCAACTGCTGCACGCAGTATTTTTTGTTTTTTTTTGTTCGCCAGCCCGCCAATTCGCTTTGCGCTGTTCTGCATTTTATGTCCCTCCGCTGTTTCTGCTGCTGCTGCTGCTGCCACTAACACTGCTGGCATGTCTGCTCAGTGTACGTGGCCTCTGCAACTGGCTCGATGCATTTATTAACATTCATATAAATGAGTATGTATGTATGTATGTATGCGCACATTCGTTTATGAAGAATGAAGGCATGTTCTTCATACACCCATAAGTTGCATGCCACTGTCTGCGCCATTGAAAGGCAATAATGTTCGTTCGCGCGGCCAGTAAATGCAGACAAGCCCTTCACAATGCCACCAGGTATGCCAGGCCAGCAAAATACAGTAAAGATGTGTGCTGCCTAGGGGGCGATGAAGTACTGGCGCGTACTGTGAAGGGCCTTTGGTGTTGCAGCAAAGTTGTGTGGTGAGTTGGCGCTCAGCAATGCACTCCATTCAATTCATTCGGTTGCATGTGCAACATTGCTACGATTGCTGTTAGGCGGCAAGTAATTGCTCGTGCTGTGCCTTGATAAAGGCGCGGAGAGGGATGCAATGTTTACATTTGTGGCAAAGTATAGAAAATGAATGACAACTTAGCGAGAGCAAAGGTCGTCCTTTAAAAGTCCTCATGTGTCTAAAGTTGTTTGTATTTCAGATTGAAAGCAGACGCCAGAGGCGTTGAAGCAGTTACATAAATATGTACATACGTAGATATGTATGTTTAGTGCAAAATTGGTGTCGACATATGAAGGTATTTCCATTGAAGCGACTCGCTTGAATGTCTTAGCAAATTAGTATAGACATTAAAATCCAACATCTTCAGAAGGAGTATAATGAAGGGTCGCATCCCTGCGAAAATTGCGGCTATTCCATACACGTGGTACCCTCGTTCATAGTAGGAACTGTAACTTATTCTAGCACTTGGAAGGTTTTTCTATCCGTTTAAAAGGGAAGACTTAATAAATCTTCAGTTTCGTATTTTATTAACTGTGTCCGTAGCCCATTGACTCTCAAGCCTTGGCTGCTGGTACTTCAAAATTCTGTTGCCTTTAGGCACTTATTAGCACTAAACTAGACTAAACTAGCAACTATTGCTATTTATAATATAGATTTTCATTTTAGTGGCAACTGAGGTCGCGTTACTATCCATAATCGACCCATTAATTATAGCATGGGTATGTCGGAAGTCTTTTGGCTTGACCGGCTTGCATCTTTCATTGGGTCATCCAGCATAAGCAATTGCTTTTTCTTAAAATGTCAGATCGTTTACTTAAATTAATTTGAATAAGTGGACGAAAAGGTCTGAAATTTTAAGAAAAAGCAATCGCTTAGTTTTTATTCACACCGCTTATTGCGTGAAACTGCTTAGTCGAGATTTTTGCGTTAAATATTTAACGCCACGGTGAAAGTAGTATGGGTATATCGACCCCTTTGCGCAAAACAATCGTATTTAAAAAAAAATAAAAACCAATTTTACTGGAAATTGTTTGTTGCATTTTTCTCTGCTTTGGCTAGCACCATCAATACTAAAGTTTGGATTTGCTAAGATAATTGAGAAACATATGTAACTAAACGCAAGATTTTTTGGTTGAAAGTTCTCTACATTCTAATTCTCATGTGATAATTTCGCCCACCAGGAAAAACTCATTGACACATACGATGAACTTTAAATTAAATTGTTGGGGTAGCTATTGAGATTCAAGCCATTATATTTGAACAGGTGATGCGTTATGGGTTGTAAAACAAACTTGCATCAAAAAGTGAATTTCCAAAAAAAATTTAACATGCGATAATTTTGCGCGAAAGGGGCCGATATGGCGAATGCGTGGACAGAGAGCAAAGGCCTGCGTTAAACGCCCCTAAGGCGGAGGAGAGACAAAGCAAAAGCAATAATATAGACAAGGACAACGATAATGGTAGTGATAAGTATATGAGGAAATCTCACCAGTTATTTTTTTTTTAGTGTCACTCACTTCTCTCGGCAAACAAAATGATAAAGCATTCATTTTGCATTTATTTCAATCAATGGAGTGATGACTGTGATTTGAGAAACAAAATTCCTTTTTTACAAATTTTATTGGCACACACGAAATTCATTCTAAAATTGTTATAAACATGAGGAAAGTATATGTGGATAAGGAATACTGTGCAAAAATCTTCAATGCCAATATGTAATTACTTTTAAATAATATGACTTTTAAGTTAAACGTGTTAAATGACTGCGTACGGTGCTACGGTGCGTATACGTTACACACGCAACTATGGATATATGTACATATGTCATTATTCAATTATTATCTAAAGGTTTTGTAAGTAGGTTTTTTTCTAAAATTTTACACTCCCACCCACAGGGATGGTTTTTGGAAGCAGGAGAAAAGGGAAACAATTCATTCTTACTTCCCAAATGGTAACTAAATTCCACAAAAGGTGTGGCTAATGGTGCATGGTGGTATTTTCAAACAAAAACGAATTTGATCCAACTATTTAATTTAAATCAGCTTATTTACATCGAATATAACCCTTGATTGTTATTAATAATAAATATTTATATGTATAACCAAAGTGGCGAACGTCAGACGGCGCATAACTCAAGAATGGATGGTCCACTTTGAGCTTTTTTTTTATTGGGTTTGTCTGCCAAACCATAAATTCTTAGCGGTACCATTTAGAGTTAATGGATATGAAGAAGCTATTTGTTTGTGGAAGAATTATGGAATCTTGATTAAAAAAACGCCGGATTAAAACATTTGGAGCTTACGTTTCTTTCGCGGATACGGCTCGATTGCTTCGAATAAGGTAATTCGAATTCTATGATGTTGAACTTTTAGTGTTGCGGGGAGATTATGCCGTCGTCAGAATATTAAACATTTGCGATTCGTGCCGGACGACAGGAAGAATAAAAAGGAAACGCAGCTGCTGAACGACGGAGAGAGGGAACGTGATCTACAGCTGTCGTGTGTAACGATTGGCTCCATGGACGAGGTTTTCTAATATTATACTGCGTCAAAGTCTCAATCGGATACACCAGGATTGTGTTGTGTAGGTCAATAACTAAATATCTTCGTTGACTCATTTACCAGAACCATTGCGCGCTTTACTTTACAGCGACTTGGCAGAATCAATGGGTATCCACGAATGTCGACAAACACAACTATGCAGCATTTAAGGGAATTTCGTCTTTTTAGCCCACATTGAATTTCTGTAGGCCAACGATTCTCACCCATTTTGTCTTGTTGTCGCCAGCGAATGCAGAACAAACATTTCTTCAAATTTAAAAAGTAAAACTTTCACTACTAAAAATTTAAAAATGTTCTTAAAACTTGCAAAAAAAAATTGCTTTATTTTTAGGAGTAGGGTGGGTGGTGTCATTGATAAAATTAGACTGGGAGTCGGCAAACCAGATATCCTTGATATCTTTCCTATCGGGCGTCAACGTCTTAAAGGCCAATTGGAAAGAGCTGCAAGTGAAGGACAAGTGTCTGGAGTTGTTTTTCATTCCTCCACCTACTGGTGGACACTGGTAATAAACTTTTACAAGTTGTAATTGTTGAGGTTAAAATGGTTGCATGGAGTGGACCACTTTAAAACTGCATATTTCTCTCAGTTACATGTCACCTATGCTTACGGTTATTTTTCTCAGATTTCTTGATGATCTAAGAGAATTTCTGCGTAAAAAAAAACATTTTTTCAACGCTTGTGGTTAGGGCTCCAGATGAATTTTGACACAACTAAGAAAAATTTTGTTTGCAATATGATTTTTTATTTTGCAAATCTAATCACAACGTGTATGCGGGAAACAGCTACATAGTTATAAGCTATATTAAGTTTTATTTATATGTAGGATATGCGCGAGAAGAAACGTGAATAAACCGCTGTATATAATTTGTTGAAAGGAAAACACGTAATGTTTTATAAAAGCGCATTGTTTTACATTGTAAATTATAAAAATAGATATACGTACATGAATACTACATAAGCATATTTGAAAAACTGATACGACATTTGTATACCGTTATGCATGCGCATATGTAATATGTAAGTATATATGTATATGCATTAGCCGCCTTCATTGCTTCATGATTTTTTCTTTCTTTTCTGTCCCTTCTTTTTCTTGGGTGCCGGCGCACTTTGAATTACCTGAAAAAATATTTAGTTATCTACTGTGATTATAACAGGGATGTTAATCATTATGAGTAAAATAATTTAAATCAGAACTTAATCATTATTTTTAGGTTTTATTTTTCCACTTAAAAATAATGATTATTTATAAAATTGAAAAGGCTATGCAGACGCAACCTACTGAAATTTTAACCAGACAGGTTTGGTAATTATTCTTTTTATTAGAGTGTCGCTATCTACGAAAAGGATGCGTCAGAAATCACGTTGGTATAGCTTTTAAGTTTTTTGAATGATCATTATTCTTAAGTGAAAAAATAAAAACTCAAAAATACTTATTATCTTTGAGCTAATAAATAAAAACCATAAAATAATCATTATTTGTGATCGAAAAATTAAAAACCAAGTAATAATTTCCATTGAGCGAAAAAATAAAACTCAAATATTAAATATTTTTTCTAATCTTTATTGATTAAACTCAAAAAATAAAATCATTGTACAGCGTGGCGACGAATAACTGTTACCCCGGTTTTTTTGAGAAATAAAAGGGTGCTTTATAGATTTTGCGAAAAAAAGTATTTTATTGTTAATTTTCCAGAGATTTTTGGTTTTGGTTGTATTAATTATTTATTAAATTTTAATCCTTATTTACATTTGCTAGCAGTGTAAGCTTTGAGAGAAAAGTTCATTTGGAACTAAACGTTTGAAGTCTCAAAGTAGACCGTACGCATTAATATGTATCATATGAAGCAGACATACAGTCATTCAATAAAGTTTATGTACAGCGATTTTCGTTTGCAATAAGGGAAACTGTTTTTAATTATTTTATTTTTCGAAAATTTTTTATAAAAATATGTTTAACTCTACAACATAAACCCCAAAAATCAGAGCTCCAAACCTTGTGCAAAATTGAAGAAAATACTGCAAGTTTTCATTAAAATATTACACTCTTTTGAAAAGAGTTGAGTATGCAGTTTTTAGCCCATTGAATTTTAATATAACAAAGTGCAAGTCTGAGGTAGCTAGGACTTAGATACCAATGACTTTTGAGACATTTTTTTGTTGCCGCAAATCATTGGTAAGTCCTAGCTGTCTCAGACTTGCACTTTATTATATTAGAATTGAATGGGCTAAAAGTGTAACATTTTGATGGAAATTTGCAGAATTTTCTTTAATTTTGCAAAAGGTTTGCAGCTCGGATTTTTGGGGTCTTAGTCGTAGAATTAACCATATTCTTTAAAAAATTTGCGCAAACTAAAAGAATTAAAAAACAGTTGCCCGTATTGCAGAAAAATGGATGTACCTAAACTTTATTGATGGACTGTATGTACGCACAAAACAAATTGAAACACAAACAATTTATTTTGAATATTTTTTTTATTTTTGAAATCAAACAACCGTCAAAATTAACTCCAAGTGTCCAATGTGAACGATTGTATTTTACAAAAAGCTCAATTTGAACGTAAAATTATTCTTTTAAGAAAACAACTAGCCGCAAATGTTCGTTTAGTCAAATTCCGAAAAAAAAGTATTTTCGAATATCGCATTGCATGCATAGTGCGACTGCTTCTGTCATTACTTTTCGATATTGCGTTTGGGTTTAGCGGCAATAATTAGATAAATAATAGGCTCGTTGCTGCGTTGGTTAGCAGTTTTATGTAAATTTTGTTTTTAAAGATCTTTCGACAACACGAAAGGTGTGAAGGCCCCTAATGCTTTAAAATGTTTTTCGTTACCCTTCCATGGTACTGTTCTCTACCCCCATCTCACTTACCGGTTCCTCTAACGCTTTCGGCTTTAGAACTCGATCGATCTCCTCATGAAAACGTTCAATTTGTTCCGTCAAAAATTTTCTCTGATTGCGTATAGTCTCCATCGTAGTACGCATGTATTGGTTGCGATTCTCGTACTCATCATATGTCTTATTGTATTTGTTGGTCATTTCTAGCAAGCGAGTTTTATATTTCTGCAATAAATCATTCAATGTATAAGTACTTACATAAGACTTATGGCCTTATTCATAAAAAATAAAGTAGGTTTAAAAGCTTTATAGATTGACGTTTTCAAAAATTTTTTCAATTTGTAGACGCTTTTGAAGCTACATACTTTGTTTTTTATGAATAAGGCTATTAATCCTTATTTCTATTCCATATACATATCACAACAAGGTCTAATGTACATATGTTCATTAGGGTGGTAAAAAAAAAAGTTTAAAATGTTAAGTTCCCATCCTCTGGGATTTTACTAAATGGGAAATAAGAATAACCGTTTTTTTTTTTTGGGGGAAAACACTTTTTCGTAGAAATTGTATAGAATTCTTGAAAATAAATATTCTTCGATTGGAAAATTATGTTTCCCTTTAGGAGACTTCCAGAAATAAAATCTAATTCGTCAATGTTTTTGCAAAACCGCCTAAATCGCCATTGTGTCAAAAAAGAGTTTTGATAACCCTGAACTCCAGGCATCGAGATTTATGCATAAAAATCGTTAAATCGTTATTGAAACAACAGATTTGTAAAATAATAGCTAGAGAAAATACCGCCTATCAAGGCAACGCCTTCAAAGAATAAACCGTTTTTGCTCTCCTGTAAAATTTGAGTGCCCCCCCCCCCATATTGCAGTTTTTGAGGTTTTTGTACAACCTATAAAAAATAGTTGATACTAAGAAATGGTTAAGCAACTGGGTTTTGTTATTGGCGGTCTCCTAAAGAGAAACCAAATTTTCCGATCGAAAAAAACTGATTTTCAAGAATTCTATACCATTTCTGCGAAATGGAAACACTATACAAAATATTATTTTTTATCCATTTAGAAAAATTCTACGGTTTCTGATGAAGTTGCCACATTGAGTGCTTGCCTCAGTGTCCGAATAGTACGAGTTTAGGGAACACTGCGAGGTATAAGATTCCCTCCGCATTGCCCTCCGAACTTCTTCGATCTTATCTGTGTATTTTTTCAATTCCCGTTCAGCCTTCAATTCAGCTTGTGTCGCATTCATTTGATAGTAGTTTATTTCGTAGCGTATCTTAATCGGATCCAACACTAAAGAATTTTATATTTTGAATAGTATTTGGAATAGTAGGTACATTTCTATATCAGAACTAAACTAAATTGGGTTACTCACCATGAGCCTCCATTAGCTGTTTCTCAATCTCCGTCTGATATTCCTTATTTGCCTTTTCTTTATTTTTAGCAGTCCTATTCAGCAGCCAATCGCTGATCAGCTGTTGCAACTTCGCCTTATTTTCAGCCAACTCATCCTCAACGGTATTTTCTATAGTCAGCAGTTTCTGTATATCCCTGTAATAAATTTTCTTGTATTTTTATATTTACTCACAAACAGGTCCTGAGGGACAGAGAATGTGCCAACTCTGATAAGGAATGGGTAATACGAATGTACTTTTGATTTAAATATGTATACATACATATCATCCTAAGTATAGGATTTGGCAAATCTAAAAATTCTGTTGCGCTACGGAGTAATGAAAAAACTCCATACAAAATCAAGTCCTTTTGTTGCGAATTTCTTTTGAAGACTATAAATAATTTTATGTTGTAGTAGATAAAAAAATCCAGTAGTGATTTATCGGTAGACTTTTGTAAAATATTGGATTTGAGAAGTAAATGACTTCGTGCCTTTCTATATTAAGGTAAAACGATATGTATGTATAAACGAGTACTTACTTTAACATTTCATTCTCCATAAGCTTTCCTGCCTGTACGCTGGCGAACAGCGTCGTTATTATGCGTACACATTCTTCTATGTCCACCTGCAACTTTCGTACTTCCAAACAAACGTTCGACACTTTCTTCATTAGCACATCAATCCCGGCATTACTGTTAACTTTATTTCGCTGCTCGAATTCCCTAGCCGACCAGCTGAATACCTTGAATGGCAACGGTTCCTTGAGATGTCTAGTATTCTTACAGACAAAAGATCGATAAAGAAGTTCCATCTTGTGTAGTATATCAATTTCCAATTGTTTAATAGCCAAATCCCGTATATATTTAAAATCCTTTTCAGTGGTTGGCCTTAATTGGCCAACGGACCATTTGGTTACTTTCTTGCTCAAGGAAAGCGTGTCTTCTGAACTGGTCTCCTCAAAAACCTCTGCCATTTTCTGACCCTGTTCAAAGTCTTTGAGCAGCAGCTCGTCGACAATTCGAGCTGATTTGGTTTCCATCCTCACATCTCGCAAGAATTTTACTTCACCCACCGATCCTATATTCATAATGGCGATATTGCTTTTTTACGAATCTCGTCGAAGTCAAATAAAGGACAAAGCAGACAAAATCAGAAAAAGGATATTATCTAAATAATTTCAGCGACGTTAAACGAGTGTACACCCTTCGAAATGTCTTAAATGAAAACTTTGAAACAATTCATTCAAAAGTTCCTAAGTTGGGTTTAATTTCCGTTCAATTATTTCACAGTGCAATAGTCGGACACATGTACAAACTCGCTCGGATTTGCTTGAACGTGCTTCAAAGTGAAAGCTTGTTTATCGAATTTTCCTGCAAATAATCCATCTGCATATTTCGTAGGTACGAATCAAGGTTACTTATAGGAAAATATAAATAGAAAGCTACGAACCAGTGGTCATTTAAACCGTGTCTTTTATAGTCATTAGTTGACCATGCATTGGATGCAACCGCATGCCCGAGACCGATATTCGAGTATGAAAACACTTAAAATCCTGCTTGGAAGAGAAAAAAAACACCCGCCGCTATGCTTCAACTACATATCTTTTAGATGAGAAATCGTACTGAAATTGACAGAATTTTAAACCACCAGCTAACGTACAGATGCAACGTAAGCTTTTGCAGTACTCAAATGGCGATGAAGGGAAGATGACAGATTTAGATGATTTCGAAGTAGAGCATTTGGAGCAACGATATTTCGATACGTTATAACTGGTTGCAAACAAAAATGGCATCGTTTTATGATGTATTGTGGAACGATTTTCCGTCATCCCTTGTCAAATTTGATTCGTTCGCTTCGTTTTATTTGGGTCACGGACTGAGTAGCCGTTTTCGGTAGCCCGCTCGCGAGCTAAAGTTTAAGGATACGTCTGTATTTAAAAAACCGCCGCTCGGAGTGTGCTTTCACTCTACGTGAAATGAAATGGAAGCTTAAAAAGTTGGAAGTTCCCAATTCTTACCTAAGCTAAAGCTTACCATTTCTGAGGCATGTTGTGCTTTTAAAGCTTTCTGTAATTTTTACCTATATCGCGTACATACAATAAATATTTACATATGTAGATATGTCTGTATAACGGGGAATAATCCTTACCTTGCTTTCTATAGCTTTGATGTGGACACGTACAACTTAAAGGCTCTCATTAAAGTACCGAGGCTAAGCCAGTGCCGATCAGAAAGACCATTTACTCTCACCGTGTCCGTATCTTATCTAAATAAAGCTCTAAGTTAGGGATTTTGAGCGTGGCGGTGCAAAACGCACCAAGCTCTCTAAGATAAACCCATTCACGTATTCTAAAAACAAATGCACACATACAGTTTAAAATTTATATTTTGGAATTTATTTCAAAAACATTTCCCATTCTTTAATCATGCTGCCATACCCTTCAGCAATTCATTGTCCTGTTTTTTTCTTAATTAGACTGGGGATATTTTTCCGGAAGCTCAAGACGCTGGACCTGGACTTTTGTGAAAGGGAAATTTGCGAAGGCTGTCTTGGCACACGTTTCCCCTTCTTTACTTTATCGCTTTCAACACCCGCCAATATATCTCGAACTCTTACTTTCATATACTCCATTTCTGCTTCCAAAAACTTCCGTTGTACCGCCATCTTATCGATATCACTTTGCAACTTTATGTTTTTGTCGTTAATTTCGTTGAATTGACGATCATATTCGTCGCTCATTGTGGCAATGCGAATTTTGTATTCCTGCAAAAGCATTAAGTCATTGTGAATTAGGTGTGTGTGTGTGTTTTTTTTTTATTTAAGGAGATGGGTAAATTCCCTGCAGCAATTCGGACTGACCCTAGGTTCGCCCTCGGATTGTCCCTATTGTTACCAGTACTAGTCCCTCATAATGCCGCAGCCAATGGTTTTAACTGGTCACTTTTAACATTGGCGTGTCATTGTAAAAAGACCGGTCCACTCAACAACTTACCATAAGATAGTCTTATTCTGGTTAATTATACTTTATTATCTGGCTTTGAACTAGACAATTTTACTTTTGGAGATTTGTTTCGTTGGAACACGATTTCTTTCTGCACTTCACAGATGTCTTTTTTTCGTAATTAATAAAAAAAAAAATCAAAAATATTATGTTGTGTCTGACCGCATTCGGACCCGGGCCCTCCTGGAAGCTAACAAATAGTACCACTTTCAGCTACAGCCACAATATGTAAATATGTTTTCATATCGAGCCCTAACCGCCAAAAAGTCGTAAGCGACATTTTTTCAAAAAATTTCTTTTTTATGCAGAAATGTTCCTAGCGCAACCAAATGCATTTCTGCATCAAAAATAAAATGTTGAAAAAAATGACGCTTACGTCTTTTTGGCGGTTAGGGCTCGATATGTTCGGTTTGAATAAAGGCCTAGTCAAACGATTTTGGAAAAATTGGAAGCCTTATTGCTGCATGGTTAGCTCCCTGCAGAGAAAACCCCGCACTAGTGAATCAAGTACCTAGTTCAGTAATAATTCTTGATCATCAAAAACGAACCAGTCGATTAGTAACTACATCATGAGCAGGCCAAAAGCAGAAAAATGTGATACTTTCTCGAAAAAAAATTACACATACAGAGCGAGCTAGATCTCATTTTTCGAATTTAGAACTGGTTCGGAACAAGCGAAAAAGGCATCCAGCGGGGGGCAATTGACACTTCGAGTAGAATATCTCAATGTTAAGTTCGCCAGTGGCTAGCATGCAAAACAGAATAAACCCGACTTAGTCATGGCTTTACATTTTCTAGAACTGAACCAGTTCGGCGCTAGTGCGTTTCCCTACAGGGCAGCATTAGCTCGATGATAATGTTAATCTCTTGCGCCTAAAACTATGCTATCAACATACGTCTATCGTTATATACATTGACTGCAACATCAACCGGAAGCAATTCATTTCTGTGCTGTATTTCCTTTTGGCTTTGCTCAATTCCAAGCTCAGTTGCCTTTCCTTGCTGTCACAGAGATCCCTCCATTCTGCGACCC
>NW_016160975.1:24314-56896 GCF_001687245.7 Rhagoletis zephyria | reverse complement strand
TCTGTAAACATTCCTGACGACTGTCGATCACTCAGATAATTCACCGACCACCGTTTGAGGCTCTGTGGGAGAGAGGAGGCCTCTATGTCTTGTAGTAGCGTGACTGACGGTGTCAAACGCCTTTGACAGATCCAACGCTGCTGGAACAGTTCTCTCACAGGGGCGGTTACGGTTTAGGCCTCGGNCGGTGTCAAACGCCTTTGACAGATCCAACGCTGCTGGAACAGTTCTCTCACAGGGGCGGTTACGGTTTAGGCCTCGGGTTATTTGGGTCTTTATGGCGATGTCTGGAATGACGAGAGTGGCCATTGACACGTTGAGGACCATGGTTAAATAGTCTAATCCCGCAGGAACAACACTTTTCAGCATCAGCGTGCATATTCCGTCGGGTCTCATGGCTCTGGAGGCTTTCGCCTTCCCGATGGCTATCTGAATTTCAAAGCTAGTGAAAGCAAGAAGCGCACTTGTTGGCAGTTTGTGCAGCCTTCTAGTCACTCTACGTTTGGCTTTGTCCGCCCGAGGATGTAGGGGCTAAAAAAGCTCGCGCGTCGCACCGGATCCGAAAGGGCGCAGTCGCCGAAAGAGATTTCGACTCTGTCGTCGCGCTTCGTCCGATTGGAAGGTTCCGCCCTGTGGTAGTAGTGGGCGGCGTCGCGGTTGGGACTTGCGACCGCGCTTCGACGCAGCCACAGCCTAATCGCTGTCTTACGAAAAACCTACTTGCCGCACGTACCAGCCTCGGTAAATATTTGCCAAAATTCAATGGTAAGCCAGAAGAATGGCCCTTGTTTATGGCCACCTACCAACAAACAACGGAAATTTGAGGGTTTTCTGACGCCGAAAACTTATTACGCCTGCGTCAATCACTGGAGGCAGCAGGACGGCATTCCGTGAGAAATCTATTGCTACATTCTTTGTGTGAACCCCAGATACTGGAAACTAAAAATGAAGTTCGGTCGCCCAGAACTTATCATCGCCGTGCTACTGACTAGGATCCGTGAAATACCAGCATTGAAGGAAAACCGACTCGAGGACCTGGTTGATCTAGCGTTGGGGGTGCAAAACGTGTGCGCGACCATGAAGGCTTCGAACATGTTGTGTCACTTGAACAACCCAGAGTTAGAGCAAGAATTAGTTAATAAACTACCGGGACTGCTAGCAGCGTTTTGGGGTATGCACAAAATAAAACTGTCTTCATGCAACTTCGAAAGCTTTGCGGACTGGCTGTTTCAACTAGCCCAAGGGGCGAACAGCGGGCTCAAACCTTGTACCCCCGCGAAGTCTACTGCCAAACGCGGCTACTTGAATGCGCATGCGGGTAACGTCAGTGTGGGGAGAAATGGACCGTGCATTGTCTGCCACGGATGTTGTGGTTCTCTTGACTCATGTAACACATTCACGAGTGCAGATAGGTCCGAACGGTGGGGACTTATACGCCAGCATTCCATATGTCTTCGCTGTCTAAAGGTGCACCACCGCCTTCTGTGCGCTTCTACTGCCGTATGCGGAACGGATGATTGCATTTCGATTCACCATCCTTTGCTTCATAACAAGCAAGCCTTCCCGGTCAGCTCACCACTCGCTAACCATGTGCTTAATGCACACGATGGTGCAACTGACTCAATTCTATTTCGGATTTTGCCTGTAACGCTCTACAATAACAACAAAATGCTTCAGACGTATGCCTTCTTTGATGATGGCTCTGCGCTCACGCTTATGGACGTTGAGCTGCAGGAGAAACTACAAGAGAACGGCGCCTCGCAACCATTATGCCTCAGATGGACTTCTAATACTCACCGCTATGAGGATAACTCCCAAGTACTGGATTTAAATATTTCTGGAGCCGATACTAAAAAACGTTATGTGCTAAAAGACGTACACACAGTGCGGAAGCTTGAATTACCAACCCAGACGCTCGATGCACGCGACTTGCAAACCAAATGCTCATACTTGAAGGGCTTACCACTGCTCTCCTATGTAAACGCTGTGCCCGAGTTGCTAATTGGCTTCAACAATAGCCGTCTAGGCTTAAGTCTCCGCGCACGTGAGGGCAGCGATAACGAGCCGGTAGCCGAAAAGACGCGTATGGGGTGGACGCTGAAAGGGGTTACTGGAAAGCAGCAGCAACGTTGGGGATATAATGCATTTCATACTTGCGACTATGCTTAGATAACTTCGAAGTCACGCGAAAATTCAACAACCTGATGGCTAAGGAGGACGAATGTGCAATCGAGCAATTGAAGTCAACTACGAAATGCATCGACGGTCGCTTTGAAACCGGCCTTATTTAGAAATACGCCAACGCCACTCTCCCGGATAGCATACCATCTGCTTTGCGGAGAGAAAAATGTTTGCAGGCAAAACTCGCGCATGAACCGGAACTTGCCAAAATTATGTCAGGCAAGAGTGCAACCTATGTGGCCAACGGGTACGCCAAACCTCTACATGACGGAGCGTTATCGGAAAAGGGGTGCTGATACCTGCCGATATTTCCTGTACGTAACCCAAATAAGCCCCAAAAGGTTCGAATCGTCTGGGATGCGGCCGCTAGAACGAAGGGAGTGTCCCTCAACTCGATGCTTTGGAAAGGACCTGATCAGCTTACGTGCCTGGTATCTGTCCTACGAAGGTTCCGGCAGAAAGCAGAAGCTGTGAGTGGGGACATCCAAGAAATGTTTCACCAAGTCAGGATACGGTCGCAGGATCAGAACTACCAACGTTTTCTGTGGTTTGAGTCAGGAGCTGTTAAGCCGTCAGTTTTCGTGACATTCGGGGCTACCTGTTTACCTAGTAGCGCTCAGTACGTGAAGAACTTACACGCGGAAGAATTTCGCAACAGCCATCCGGGGGCCGTGGAGTGTATTGTCGGCAACCACTACGTCGACGATATGCTCGACAGCGTCGACACAGAGGAGGAGGCCATCCAGCTGGCCAGGGACGTAAGTTTCGTTCATGAACAAGGTGGATTCCATATCAGGAACTGGCATTCTAACTCGGAGAGGGTATTGCGAGCGCTGAAGATCAACCATATGGACCGTGAAGTAAGTTTAAACTCTGACCAAGAAATACCAGCCGAGACGGTTCTAGGCCTATGATGGACCACACAGGAAGACTGCTTCACATTCCGCGTGGCCCAAAATCACGAAAACAAGAACCTGATTCTTAATGACCGCTGTCCAACAAAGAGTGATGTACTAAGTATAGTCATGAGCATCTTCGATCCGTTAGGGCTTCTAAACTTCTACGCCATTTATGCAAAAATAATGTTGCAGGAAGTTTGGCGATCTGGGTGCGGTTGGAATGAATACATTCCCGAAGAACAGTATTTAAGTTGGCAGAAATTGGTGAGACTTCTGCCCAAGATAGAGACCTTAAAAATACCGAGGTACTATTTTAAAAATGTGGAGTGTGGGTCCGAGCTGGAGATGTACGTCTTCGTGGATGCCAGGGAAAACGCTTATTCGGCTGTACGCTATCTTCGCCACAACAACAAGAGAATCGTCGACTGTGCGCTAGTGGGTAGCAAAGCAAAGGTGGCACCGTTGAAAATGTTATCAATCCCGCGACTTGAGTTGCAGACTGCGGTTTTAGGCGCTAGATTAGCTGCAGGACCGACTCTCGCACCGTTTTAGCTTGGATCCGTTCTGATCATCGTCGTTACTCTCAGTTCGTTGCGTTCCGAATAAGCGAATTGTTAGAGCTTACGGAGGTGAAGGTTTGGCGATGGCTTCCTTCACTGTAAAATGTGGCAGACGATGCTACCAAATGGTCCACATCACCGGAGATTCTAGCGAAAGTCGATGGTCCAGAGGATCGCACTTATTGCGACGGCAGCGACCAAACGACATAGACAGCACTGAAACAACCTACGAAGAGCTTAGATCTCGATATGTAGGTTGCCATGGCGCTGCCCTACCACATCACGAGTACCTGGCAATACACGAACGTTTCTCTCGATGGTCCCGCCTTCTGCGTGTAACGGCAACAGTATTTCTAAGTATTCGTATCTGGAGGCTCTACCGCAAATTAAGTCCTTCGCTTCGTCAACCAATTGATCAAGATGACCTTAAGCGCGCCGAAATACATTTGTGGAGAGAGGCTCAGTCGGACGCATTTGGGGATGAAATCGCCGTACTTTCGAAGGGAAAACCAGTAAGCCGAACGACCTCTATATATANTAAGTATTCGTATCTGGAGGCTCTACCGCAAATTAAGTCCTTCGCTTCGTCAACCAATTGATCAAGATGACCTTAAGCGCGCCGAAATACATTTGTGGAGAGAGGCTCAGTCGGACGCATTTGGGGATGAAATCGCCGTACTTTCGAAGGGAAAACCAGTAAGCCGAACGACCTCTATATATAAGCTTTCACCGTACTTGGATGAGGTCTCCGTCCTACGACTCAGGGGCAGGCTCAGTCTGATAGGGCATCCGGATCCAGTTATATTGCCTAGAAACCATAACATAACTCGCCTGATTGTTCTGGACTACCACATCAAGTATCTCCATGGAAGCGCAGAGACAGTAGTAAATGAATTACGGCAAATTTTTAACATGCCTCGACTACGAGCAGTGGTCAAAAAGGTACGTCGTGACTGTCAAGTATGTCAACTTCGCAATGCAAAACCACGACCACCGAAAATGAGCTGTCTACCCCCGGCACGAGTAACAGCATTCGTTCGTCCGTTCACATACGTGGGGGTAGATTACTTCGGTCCTCTACTAGTAGCGGTACGCAGGAGTACTGAGAAGAGGTATGGAGTGCTCTTCACATGCCTCACGACGAGAGCCGTGCACTTAGAAATAGATTATTCGTTGTCTACGGATTCGTGCATTCTCACCGTTCGAAGTTTTATGGGTCGACGAGGGGTACCATGCGAGATCCGGAGTGACAACGCCACTACTTTTAAAGCAATGCAGCAAGAACTCACCACGGTCTTTAGAGAAATACCAAGGAAAAGCTTCAGAGCACCTTTACGAATTCCTCTATGCAGTGGAAATTCATACCACCGGCGTCACCGCATATGGGCGGTGCCTGGGAGCAGCTCGTGCGCTCAGTGAAGGACAACCTGTCGAGGGTATTGCTAGCATCACGTCCCTCCGACGAATTGCTCCGCGGCGGTTTAATGGAGGTTGAATCGATCATAAACTCACGACCATTGACTTACATACCTCTCGATCACTGCGAAGACGAAGCGCTCACATCACACCATTTTCTCCCGGGTAGTTCTAACGGGATGAAACCGCTACTCGAGTATACTGGAAGGCCAGAACCAATGAGAATGGGCTGGAGATATGCACAACAATTGGCCGACTCATTCTGGAAGCGTTGGGTCCGCGAATATCTACCGGTGATAACGCGCCGCACTAAGTGGTTCGAGGCCGTAAAACCGATTGAGCAAGGAGACATCGTGTATATAGTGAACCCCAATGGACCCAGAAACTCTTGGACGAAGCGTCGAGTGTTTTCAGACAGGGTAGGCCCTGATCAACAAGTAAGAAGCGCCTTGGTAAAGACTAGCGCCGACATATATCAGAGACCAGCAACGCGACTTGCCGTTCTTTCTATTGTTGCTCCGCAGGATCGGGTAAATCCGGAGGATATACCGGGGAGGAGTGTTGACAAAAATACGGCAACACCGCAGTTGCTTGATTGAAATTTGTTTGGGGACGTTTCCTGTTTTTGACATTTGGTTTGACTTTCACCGCCAAATGAGACTAGACTTCTTCAACTTGTTTAATATTATATAAATCGAATTCTTTAAAGTAAATCAGAATAGATTTCGTCATGTTTTAAAAACTACTTGCGTGGTGTATTTGGCTCCTTAGTTGTATTGAAAATGTACGGCAACAGTAACGAAATCAACTCTGCACTCTAGATCTAGCTAGAGATGTCAGTGCAAAAAATACATCGACTTTTTCTTTGATTCGATGCATCGAAATGTACATCGATATTTTTTGATGCATCAAAGGCCATACATCGATGCATCGATTTGCATGAGATTTTTCAGATGAAGTTTCACTACGACGTTATTAGCAAAATCGTACAAAGTTAGATATAAATTACTGCAACGGAGTTGTATGTTTCTAACGGAATTTTTTATAGCCATTTGAATAGTTTGGTCAAAGTTATCTCTCTTGTACAATTGTACAATTCATTTGTACAATGCATTCTAGACGGTTCAATATACTACATACGTCAGTTCTGAAAAAACATCGATGCATCGATACATCGACTATTTATACATCGAGTGGAAAAATTTCAATGCATCGGAGCGACATCGATATTTTCGATGCATTGATGTTTTTTCGACATTCCTAGTTCCAGCCAGTCAGCTAATCTTTTCAGGAAAATAGGCGATTAATTGATATAATTTTCCATAAATATATTTGTTGTTGCAAAAATAAAAGTGGTTAGTAAATAAGCAAATTATTTGAAATCAATTGTTGCGGATAATAAATCATCAACAACTCTCCTTTATGCAGAATATATATACATATATATAAGACAATAAAAGTCCATATACGAGGGTGATAATCTTGCAGCACGAAAAATCACTGTTGCCTGCATTTCTCCGCCCATCTTCTTGTTTACGCATTTAATCGCCCTTCTTTTGTTGCAGCAAATTTAGTACTAATCGGAAGATTCGAGCAACGCAATACTACAAAACTGATGCCCGTAATTAATTGCGTGGATTTGCATTCTGCCTGAACCTTTGGATATTATTGCGAGACAATTTCTGTGCACTGTAGCAAACGCCAAGAAAAGCCATTGTTGAAAGAATCGGATCAAACATGAAATCATCGATGACGGGAATGCTGTTGTGCTGCCTTCTGGCAGGACTTTGGTCATCTGCTTATTGTCAAGGTATAATATACATACATATATACGTTGGATAATTAAAAAGAAATAACTCGACGTTTCAAACGATTGGAAATTAAATATAGAACTAAGGCAGTGGCCCACGTATCTTTCTACATATATGCATACATATCGCACACCGTCTTCAAAAGAGTCACAACTCCAAATTTGGCATTTTTGAAATTATGCGCTAAAAATGTACACACAGCTTTTATTTACCTTTCAGCAAAAGCTGGAGCAAATTTTTGTTATATATATATTTTGTTATTGTTTTGTGCTACGAAATAGTTTTTCGCATTTTCTGACGAACGTATTATATTGAGTTGTGACTTTTGGGCACGGTGTGCGATATGTATATCACAGTATCACAGTACATGTATGTATGTATTCTCTGTAATAACGACATAACTCAAAAAACGAAACCCATACTTCTGTTAAAGTTCTTAAGATAAGGATTATATACAGTAGATAGTAAGAATTTTTTTAGTTTTGAGTTCTATCGTTATTGCCGACGACCTTCGATATGTACATAATACATATCATCGTTTGAAGTACAAAACCGCGTAACTTACATTTGCTGCCAAAAAATGGATTTGCTCACACAAGCTCTTGGCTCAATCCTTATCCATTCGTACTGATATATACTAGCCAGAAATGCGATTGCTTTATAAAAAAAGAGAACCATTATGAAGTATGAGTGTTTATACTCTCTAGAAAATAATGTATGCAATCTCGCATACGCGGTTTTACCTTATCTTGATACGCGGTATTGCATTTTGTTAGTACGCGGTTTTGTACTTTAAACGACGATACGTATACGCTTTGCAGTGGACAAAAGAACGAAAATCTGTCTTTGTGCTTGTTGCTGATAAGTTTATTTTGCGCTGAAAACTAAATATGTACTATATATATATGTAAATTATACAAATGTATTTATGTTTGTTTTGATACTTTCATATATTTATTTGCAAAACGTACATACATACCCACAATGACTCACTGGAGAAGGTTTGCAATTTTAAATGAAAAAAAGTTATATCGGATTTGATTATTGAATTTTCCAAATTGGTTGAATAATCGAATACAAATTTATTAATATTGCGCATACACATTTATTAATGATTAACATAAGCAAAAGAAGTAGTTACAAAACTTTTTGACAAGCTTTTATTAGAGATTAATAAAAACCAGAACATTGGATCCGCACACCACCGAATGGCTAAATTTTTTGTGGAATTAATTCCTTCCATTTACATATGTTATACATATCGACACCTGAGTGGAAAATCAACCTATATCGGCAGCCAGTTAGAAAACGCCCTATCTCAGAAGACTTTCCAACGACGTCCTACCTCAGAATTTGATCGAAGAACGCCCTATCTCAGCTGCCGATTCAAAAACGCCCTATCTCAGCACATTTTCAGTAAATTTCCAGTTATCAGCCAGATTATTTTTTGAACGGAATTTTGAAATACGGTGTTTCTCAATAAAATTTTGAAATAGGGCGTTCTTGAAAAGTTTTCTGAGATAGGGCGTTTTCGAACTGGCTGCCCAGATAGGTCGATCTTCCACTCAGGTATCGATATACAGTTACGGTCAAAATAAAGCAGCAAAATTCGAAATGATGCTGTTGACAACTCATCTTTAATAATAATTAATCAGCCTCATTGCGAGAGTCGTGCCGAATGCAAGTCGTTTTTCGAGAGTCGAATCGTATCGAAAATTTAGCGCCATTGCCTAAAATTTCCACTCGACTAGTGTATTAAAACGGAAAAACTTTGCAGCACTGCATAGTTTTCGACAATTTTCGTCGTTTACTTATTTCAGCACGACAGTAGACAATGCTAATGTTGTCGAGTCGTACAATTCAGCCTAATTTACGACTTACGCAATGAGGCTGAATAATTTTCATTGAAAATATGGGTCGATCTACATATATCAGATACCACATATATACATAAAAGTATTAAAACTTGCACAAAGTTCAAAAAAAAAACTAATTAAATAAAAAAAAATGTTCATCAAAATTTTCTTAATAAGATTTCGAGTATGCAATTTTAAAGTCCCTTAAATTTTAGTATAATAAAATGCAAGTTTCAAGTCGCTAAAAGTTACCGTTGGTTTTTTGATTTTTTTTTTGTCGAGGGTGTTGCGCATTTTCTTTTCCATATAATGCATGAACAAAACTTACTTTTATGTGGAAGA
Organism: Rhagoletis zephyria; assembly: GCF_001687245.7. Classification (NCBI taxonomy): domain Eukaryota; kingdom Metazoa; phylum Arthropoda; class Insecta; order Diptera; family Tephritidae; genus Rhagoletis; species Rhagoletis zephyria. The sequence continues at coordinate 47,831 of NW_016160975.1, read as the reverse complement.
AAATGCACAACACCCTCCACAAAAAAAATCTCAAATATGAACCATAAAAATAGTCAGGATGCTGATTAAAAACTTATTGCCAGATTTGCAGGCGAAACTTAATAAAATCTTGTCATAGTATTGAATAACTGTACATATTTCATAGGGCTGGGACTGTCCACATATTCGGGAATTCTTGGAAGATAACTTTTATCAGTCCAATGCGCAAATCGGATTTGAAGTCAGATATAACTAACAACAGACCGATCTGTATCCAATCGTTCATCGCTAAACTGCTTGAGAAGATAATCTCACAAATAACGTTTAGCTTAAATCAAAAAACAACATGGCTTCTTCGTAGTCGATCAACAACAACCAACCTATTTTGTTACATATACGAATTGTATTCTCAAAGCTCTGAACCGTGGTCAGATTTCAGCCAGTCCTTCGATATGGTCAACCATGAAATACTTGTCAATAAGCTGAGTCGATACCGTGTAAAAACAAAGCGTTACGAGTTTCAGGGAAGACCCCTAATATGTTTTAATAAAAAATGCCGAGCCTTTCCATTGCAGTTTTCTATCTTCTGTATATATATTGAGTTTCTTTAATTTAAGCTTTAAGTTATTCACCTTATTACAGTAATGATTAGGAATTCAATTTAACAATTGATATACATAGCTGCCAAGTTCTGCTCCGACAAATTGTATCGCAAAGATCTAATAGTCGGTGTGCAGCCATTAACTTTTTTGGGTGTTCGTTATTAGTCTTTCGTACATATTTAAGAAATTTTAATAACATTTTTACCTTTTACTTATGTATACATACGTAGTTATTTATACCAGCTAATAAGGATGTAGTGTAAAGCCGATTGGTGTAAATGAATAAATAAATTGAAATATAATCTTTAATTTTATTTACTAAAAGCAGCTAGAAATGCGACTGATGATAACAAATCAACGGCAAATATCAAAGATCTTACACCGTCTGATACTGTTGCAACCAAAAACGACTCAACGAGCTTGAAAGCATCAACAGAGACAATTACGGCAGATCCCACTACTACCACACAGGAGTCAGTAAACACAAAAGAAACTCTATCAACAACGGATCAAAATGCAACTACAACTTCTACAGCGGCAGCACCTGACCAAAACACCACCACTACAACTGCTCCTCCACCAACAACAACAACCCTTCCGACCACTTCTACCACAGCTTCGCCAAACACTACCACTACCACTCCATCGACGTCCACCACAACAACCGTTGCGCCAGACAACAGCACAACAACTGTTGCGCCAAACAACAGCACAACAACTGTGGCGCCAGACAACAGCACAACAACTACGACCACAACAGCTGCACCACCAACTCCACGTCCACCATGCAATCATTTTGATTTTCCATCCTTCATTGGTGGTATAGTATTGACGTTGGGTATTTTGGCCATCAGTTTGGTTGCCTACAAATTTTACAAGGCCCGCAACGAGCGCAACTACCACACCCTTTGAGCCGCCACTGCTTTTACGTCGGCATTTAATGCAGCAGCCAACACAGCGCCGTCCAATTCAAGCAGCATAGACGTCGAACGTGTGCGTTTCGTACAGCCCTCGTTTCCGTTGCGATCACCACCACAACCCGCTCCATCGGCAGAGTCCTCCGGCGCTGTTCCACCATCGTCACCATCCATTCGACAACGGTTGCTGCAAACATAATCAAATACTGAAAAGTAAATAATGGATGTATTAAGTAAACTTCCCTCTTTCTAATTAAATATCTGTGTATATCCAACAACAGTAATAAATATCTTTCTGCACTCTATGTAAAACAAAAACTGCATACATAATGTAGTTAAACTATGCCACACAAAATGCGTAAAGTTTCTCATATCTTCTCCGCTAATGTCCCAAAGGTAAAATTTACTTTAAAAGAGAAAAAACTTTGGATTAGGAGTGTTAGCTGGTTTGCCGCTTATTTACTCGGGTTATTTTAATGAAATTTCATTTAAATTTTCCGTGCATTAGTATGAAAATATGGATTTGAAAGTAATTGCTAAATATTAAAGGCGGCTCGACTGTTTGATTAAACCAGAATGAAGACAATTTTTTTTTTGTTTTAATTGAAGGATTGTTAAAAAGTCACATAATGCTCCATAAACTATCATTTAGATTCCCTAAAACGAGTGCAATGAATATGCAACCTTGGTTTATTCGAAGATGTCGAACCTTCTATTACCGAGATTGGTGCTCGAAACCCTGTACTAAATATATTTTAACGTACACATACAAAAATAAACCAATGTATGGATGTGCAAACAGGCAAAATAATTTCTTAATGAAATCAAAGTGCTGGCGGTGTTTTTCTTGTCACGAAACAATTGTGTATGAGTAACTTAAGTGAGGTGTAGATACTTGTTTAAATAAAATTAAATCACGTATACATGTACGTATTTAGAAAAAAATGCAGTGCATACATATCGTCACCTGAAATGCAAAATAACGTATCATCATCGTCACTGAAATGGAAAGTCGTGAAATTTTTTTTTTTTTGGCATAAAACGATGTGGGGAGTGAGCTGTAGTAATTTGATGAAATCTATCATAGCAATCAAAAAGTGAATTTTGAATTTTTTATGAGTTACCGACCTTTTGCATTTCAGGTGACGATATGTATGCATATTATATTAGAAAACAAATGCGCATACCTTCATGGAACAGCAAGCATGCACACTAAGCGTATTATCGAACATGTGTAATGCAATAAATTAATTTACTATCACTTGCTTAAAACTACGTAATTGAACTAATGCGATTCAAATATGTACTATATATTCGCATTTATAATTATGTATTGCCGGTTTACTATATAATTTGAAATAAATCCTAAAATATGTGAACAAACTATTTAATACTTTCAAGAAATTCGTTATGGGGATGTGCCTCTGGCACTTTCGTTTTAGAATTTTTATGTAATTTTCCGTTGAAAGATGCAGTTTTGGTACTTGAATGAAATTGAATATCTATTTTTCTAATCCAATTAAACTTTTATGGCCTTATTCATAAAAAATAAAGTAGCTTTATAATAAAAGCTTTATAAAATGGAAAAATGTATGAAATCGTCAATTTATAAAGCTCTTTAAACCTACTTTATTTTTTATGAATAAGGCCATTAGATTATGATTTTTATTTTTGGGTCATATTATAATCGTTATATACAGATTTAATTTTTTTATATCATAGAAGATTATACGAGAGCGACTAAATAATTTTTTTTTATTGTTTAGATTTTTCTTGGACAGTTGTAATATTATAAATTTAATCTCTCTTAGTTTTTTGCCGCAGGCTGCAAACCCTTGTGACCCTTCCGTCTATCTTTGGTCTTTGATTTACTTCTGGGCTTCTTAAGCTGCTGCGTATCGTATCGAATTTTAAGTTCCGTTCCGCCCAAAGATTGTTTCTTTTTTACTGCTGCACGCGCCTCCATTGTCGTAGGTAACGTGACTGCGGCTATACTAGAAGCGATCAAGTGACCTTTTCGTGGTTTTATTTGCACATCAACCGCTGTTGGGAATAACCGACGCACCTCCGCTTTCGAGGCACTTCGAGGCAGATTTGTTATAACAATCGAGGATGTGAAATTTTTCGCCCGCAATGCTAATTTACTCGCATGTCTTAAACGCGCCTTTGCTTTCTTCTTCTCTAAAGCATTTATTCTGCGTTGAACGAGCTCCTGGACAAATTCCGAGTTCTCTGTGCGTGGAATCGATACAACGATTTTCCTTTCACTTTTCTTCGCCGAAGCTTTTATTGCCTTGAAGGCAATATCGCGGTCTTCCCGTGAATTGAAATCAACGAGGCAGAAACGTGCGTGTTTCTGCCGGGGTTTATGAGCCTTCACAATCAGAGGAGACAGCGTCTTTGCCTGTTCCTGAAACTCGTCATCTTCCTCAGGTAGTTTATGGGGGAAGCGAATATACAATTGTTTACCCTGGCGTTCTGAGTACTTTTTAGTAAGCTCCTCAGTAACTTTCTCCTCGAGGGATTTTGGTTTGACCAGTTCGTCATCGGAATTCTCGTCATCTTCATCGGAATCAGTGTCACTAGCGTCTAAGTCGAGCTCCTGCTGCTCCCCATCATCTGATTGCAACTGGCTCTCAGATTGTTCATCTTCTGACGATGACATTCTAAAAATTGTGAAATTTATGAACTTTTAGTAACAATACAGATGCACGTGTTATTATTTTGGTTTTACATTTAGGGCTTTTTGTTAGGTTTAAGGTGTAGTCAGACAAGTTAGCGGAAAAACTTTATCCATGCGTTTTGCAGACAAATTGAAAAATTGAAGTTACAAAAACACTTTGTCACTTTTCGGAAATGAATTGAAAATGGAGCTTTCGCACGAGAAGATTTTTCAGGTAGCTTTTGCGTTCAACTCACGCAGGGTTGCACGAAAAAAAAAAATGAATGGCTGAAATATACACACATGAACTTTCTTTAAGATGCTCAACCAGTTGAAGAAAATATCAAAACATCTTTATTTTACTGACTCCTAGAAGAAAACCGCTCTAATATGTGCCAATTTCAAATGAATATTTAAATGGCACTTAAGTTTAGTTATAGATTGTTGTTTAAAAGCCATTAAGCTTTCGTCGGGTTTCAGATCAGGGATGATAAATGAATTTTTCGAAATCGTACCAAACGTCAGAAAAAATTTACTAAATCAAATAAAATGGTACCAACAAAAAATTGTAAACGCTTTCACAAAAACAACGAATGTTTAAAACAAATATATACTTATTCTACGCCATTTAAATAAACATCTTCTAAATATATACATATATATATATTGGCGCATATTCATAGTCATACTTAGTTCACAACTAATGCAGCGTTTTTGCTGCATTTAAAATGCAACATTTAGCACTTTCGAACATATGTTTTCGAAGAGCGTTCATGCTATCGCATTTAGCAGATGTACATTTACGCGAGTTTGAAATCGTATGCTTTTGACAAACAGCCGTGTTCCAGTCGCTTATTCAGATCCGTATCTATTACGATAAATTCTCACGGAAAAGATAATGTGCAAAAACCTCTACTGAAAAGGAAAAAAAAAATCTAAAGGCCTGTATGCAGCTCTCAAGAAAACGGTCAAGAAAAATTTGCCATTATTTCGTGTGTGTGTCCAAGGAATTTTGACATTTTTGATACTTCACAGCCTGTTGCCTCACTCTTTCCTCAAGAAATAATGGAACGGGCATATATTTCTGTTGCAAGCCTGGGTTGCCTTGTGCTCTTTTTTCACAAAAAATTTAGAAAACCGTAGTAGAAAGCGTAGTAAGTTTCTTAACAACTGCGTACTGCCTTAAGGAAATTTGACTCAAGAAAATTTCTTAGCCATTTCTTGTACGTCATTTTATATGGATTTTTTGCTTTTCTTGAGAGCTGCATACAGGCCTTAAACCATGTGCGAATTGTGGAAATTTTGGAAGATCACAGGGTTGCTTTTAGCATTTAGATTCTAAATGCAAAGATGGAGTTGCATTTAGGTGACGAATTTTGTATGGATAAATGTACATTTAGAGCTAAATGTGCTTTTACGCGTAAGCAAAAACAGCCCATAAGTTAAAACTACTTAGTAGAAGTGTGAAATGCGACTATAATAGAAGTGAATTTTAAGTTGGTACTTAAATTTAATTTGCAACTTTATTAGTTTCGACTTAGTGGCTGGACTATGAATACGCGCCAAAGACTTTTGAAGGCTACCAAAGTGAAGTTAAAAACTTCAATTGAAGGGCAGCGGCAGCACTGGCTGTGACAACACGCGAATAGGGGTGTAAATCGGAAATTGGGCAAAAATAATCGATTGATTTCAGCAAATAATTAATAGCTGCCATCACTAGTTGTGAATTAGTCAACATATTTATTAAGCAAAAAAATTTTTAAGGAAAAAATCCTGTGTTGTAAAAATGACTTTGTTGGAAAATGTACGCGAGTGGTTCACTTCCGAGACAGCCCGTAACAAAAATTCATCATTGATTGCTGGATTCCTTGTAAGTGCAGGCGGATTATGGACTGCTATTTTTTCAGTTTTGTTTACAAAAGCAGTAACATATTTACATATATATTTTTTTTTGTTGTAGTTTTTTTCAGGCTGGTGGGTCCTGATCGATGCTATGTCAGTAGATAACCAACACCAGATCACTACTGGGCATGTATTTATAGGGGTATTCGGTACCATCAGTTTTTTCATGGTGAACACTGTCAAAAATTCTCACGTAAGCTAAATAATTACCATTGCTTCACAGTCCAATGCTCAATGTTATATTTAATAGATTTCTGAAGAGAATACATCAGAGTCTGGAGCCCAAATTGCAAAAATTTGGCTACTCATTGGATTCGTAATGGGATTTGCTTCGATTGTGGCAGCAGTGTGGGTTATGATCGATGATTTCATCAATAATAGTAAGTTAATTGTCAATGCGCCTCAAACTTAGAGTATTTAAATATTGGAACTTCTTTATTTGCGGCTTTTGTTAAGTTCTCTTCCCAGCCCAACTACTATTCCAAAGAGTTTTAAATAAGTATTTAGCTATTTTAAAATTTCAACGATTTTTTCTTTTTTCTAACAGCCAAAAAAGACAACTGGCCTGGTGTAGCCCTTCTCATGCAAAATGTTCTTATTCTTATTGGGAGTCTTGTTTACAAGTTTGGCCGAAACGAGGAGGATTGGAACGAGTAAATTAGCAATAATTTTTGAAGAGCTATCCAATCATAAAGTTAAGTTAGATAATAGATTTACATTTTCTTTTCTTTATAAAATATTGCTATACCTTATTAATGTAACCACATATATAAGTATGTACGTTTATGCTAGTATACATCCATATATCTCATAAGATACGTCTGTTTATAACACATATAACGAGTGATTCTTGCATCGTATAACTAACTATAATCATTAAAGAAAAATATTAAATATTTAATTTCAAGCCCTTAATATTTATTGCAACCTGGATTCATTTCATAATAATACATTTGCAAGTATAGGAAATATTATGAGTATTAAGACGATCATGAGCATATTAAGTAACGAACTTAAAATCAAAATTTTGCATCATATGCATTTATTGGACATTGGTTTTCGTTTTGAAAGCACCATTCTGGCTGCATTGATTCCGCCCCGATTTCGCGATCTATCAAGAGTTGGCGATGATATAGCATTCGCGCTTCGGCTTGCCTCCAAGATTCTTTCGGATTCGACCATAAACGTTCAGCCAAGGCACTAGCCCGTGGCCAAAACCGCGAATCCACCGTGAACTCATCAATTTGCTCCGACCAGATAGCTGCTTCAGCGCCCATTACTTGGGACTTGTACTCGCCAGCAATAGTGTCCAAGTCGTTGTCATAAACTGTCTGCCAGCCAATGTAAGGTGAACACCAATTACTGCCATCGTTAACCCAACCAGGTCCGCCGCAATCAAAATAGAGAGCATCGTAATTTGAAATTATAACGCGGAAACCACGTTTTAAAATGTCTCTTATTTTATTGTCGCCTTTAGTCGTCCATATTTGTATGATGTAACGTTCCTTATCTAAATAATCATCAATGTAAGGCACCTGGGTGAGATGACTAGTCCACAAGGTAATTAGTGGCTGTTGAGATTGAGCAACTGTGTCTACACGAATTAAAGCTTCGTTTTGAAAATGAGCCCATAGTCGTATGAAATCTGTTTCATTTAAAGTCCATCCCTTCTCTAGCATCCAGTTTTGTATGCGTTTACTACTATTCCAACAATCGACTGATACCTCGTCGCCGCCCATATGAAAAACATCCGGGTCGAAAAGATCGAACATTTCCCGATATATATCTTCCAACACTGGGTACAATTCTTCAACAGTAGGATCCAGCTGGCCGCAAGGCGGTTCCACGCAATAATTTTTCCATGGCTGGGCATTAAAACATGCCAGCATATCCTTGTGCTGCCAGCCTTCGCCAACGTGAGCGGGCGCATCGAACTCAGGCATTACACGAATCCCACGTACTCGACCATATTCCACGATCTCTGCAACTTCCACATGGCTATAAACCTTACGTGGCGAATAGGCTCCTAATTTATACAGTTCAGGCTGAGATTTGACTTCTAATGGGAAACTATGGGAATCAGTTATATGCCAGTGGAAGGTATTCAGCTTCACCATGGCCATAGCATCTATATAACAAAATAATTAATAGCAATTACATATACATATACATATATATATCTTAATATTATTGTGTTACGGAAATTATAAGATTACCCAGAGTGCGCTTAATTGACTTTACACTGAAGAAGTTGCGCGAAGTGTCCAAAAGTAAACCACGCCATTTGAAGGCCGGGGCATCATCGATATCGGCACGAGCTAAAATCTGTATCTCGCGTCTAATGTCGTCATATATTAATAACTGAGATAACGTTTCCAAACCATGCCGAGCACCAAAATAGCTGCTTGCTGAAATCGTGGCAGTTGCTGCGCTGTTATTTGCTGAGGAAATTTGCAGTGAATAGCTCTCATCGGTATCTAAAGTAAGCTTGGGCAGCACATCATCTACGATTGACTTTAATTCCACCAACACTTTTAGCTGACGTCCGCCCTTTCTGAGAACGTTCTTATTCGGTACCCCGGAGTATAGTAGTCGCATAAAACGATTTTTACTTTCGTCCCAAAGGTGTGCCTGTTTACTAAAACTGGGCAATTGAAATTCTATAGTTTCTGTGTCTACTGCCAGCATATAACTGTCAAAATTAACGAGACCACTTGGACGGGGCCATATTGTGCCGGGGACACTGCCGCTACAGAACAGGCGACAAACTGGTAGGCTTATCGCTTTCTGGAAATTCTGCGCGTCCAGCTCAACCTTGACACATCTACTGTTTTGGCATTCGTAACCATATATAAGGCTGAAAGGGAAGAATATGAGAATTTGTGGAACATTCTAAATGGCGTTCACAGCACCCACTATGAAATATTCAATATTTTTATTTCTAGTACTTGAAATGATAAGTAAATTTTGTGAAAGCAAACTCACTCGTCACTGGATGCACCCGACTTTTGTACTCCTAAAACAAATATCACTAGTAAAGGTGTTAGCACCCTCATGTTTTCACTGGTTTTATTTAAACAAGTTTTGCCAGCTCACTACGGCGGCTATATGTGAAATGACTGCAAGTAAGCCAACCAATTTCAATATCACTTGCTCGTACTACAGTGCAAATAAATCGTACTAGTTTGTTGGCACCAATAAAGAGAACAGCGTACCGAAAGAAACTAAAAAATCACCCACACTCTGACAGAATGGCGCGTCTAAGGTGTAACCGCAAGATAAAAAAACTAAATTTTAGGTACGCACTTTGCTTGGCTGATTGTGTGTGCGGCAGGTACTTATCGGCTGCAAAATTGTACATATGTATGTACGTATCTGGCATAATATTTATTGCTGATTGATTTTAAAGGCAAACCTTGTAAATATATATTATTTATATTATATACTAGGCATATGAGCATCTACATAAATACTATGTATTTATGAGTTTTTCTTTTACAGTTCACGACCACAGAGTTTGAGACCAGAAAAAGAACAAAAATTGCGAACAAAGCAATCAAAGAGGCATAACTGGTTCTTTAGAAAGCGTTAATCAATATAGAAAGGTTAAACAAATGTTTCGTAATTTGGCTTGCTCTTTTCTGGTGGTAATGGCGATTGCCAGAAATATAGCAGAGCTTAATTTTCAAATTGACTATCGGTTTTAATAAGTTTTCTTAAGGGCAAATAGCAATTCTAATACATATTTTCATTTGGTAGATATATACATACATACATATGTCTGTGGTTATAAGCAATAACCGCCTAAGTCGACTTAAGAAAGAATGGAGTTACAAATATGTATATATACTATCGTATTCTTCAACCCCTATTCCATGCGTACCTGAATTCCCCATCTCGCCAGCTATGCTGTTTAAAAAGTTATAGGCGAAAGTATTTTGTTTTCCCCATAAGGTTAGCATTACAATCCAAATCTTTAAAGCGTTTTTTCTCGAATTCAGGATTTTCGACTTAGGCGATTATTGCTTATGACCACAGATGTATATGTGGCATTTTGTTAAAAAAAAAAAACATATCTCAAGTTAGGTCACTGCCTCTTTAAAGCAATATTTCAATGTTTTTTTTTTCAAATAATATTTTAACTAATTAGTACCCATTGGTGAAGCTTTTTCCAAAGGCCAGAAATGTACAAACTTGTTATAATATCGATACCAAATTATTTTAGTCAAATTGTTATAAAAAAATTTAAAACTATTTATGTTGGATTAACACCTTTCTGAGTTAATATCGATATCAGATTATTTTAGTCAAATTGTTTTTATAAAAAAATTTAAAACTATTTATGTTGGATTAGAACCTTTCTGAGTTAAAGTGTTGTCCTCATACGTTTCCAAAACATCAGCTAAATGTTCGTTATCTCTGGGTTTCTTAAACTGTCGCTTCTTGCTTACAGCCTTCTTACGCTTTGGTACTGGTTTCTTTGGTCCATGATCTTGCATGGAACGGATACCTACATGTGGAATTCCAAACAAACGTGAATAATGCTTACAAAATAGGTGACGGGTAAAATACTTCACCTTGTTTTTCAAGATATTCATCAATTTTGGCATCATCCATGGCATCCACTGTGGCTGAGCGCCACAACTTTTGAAATTCCTCATCAACCTATGAATGCAGAAGTGACTATTCAAATTGCATGAAATAAGTAAAACCAAATAGAGTGTACCATAAAATTTGCTGTCCTATCATTGTAAAATAATATCTTTTTCTTATCGATCGGCCGAACTATGAATATGATTTCAGAAGCACGATTTTTGAGTACTTTTTCACAGTGGGGCAATGATTCCTGTACATCATCCAGCAATACCCCTCCTAAACCCTTCAAATCGTGCTGCTTGAGTAGGCGCAATAAATTTTTGCCATCCTTAATTTTATATACCGGTTTGAAGCTGAAGCGATGCCCATCCGGTGTTGCCTCAATTTTTGGGTTATTTGTGAGGGCTTCGGAGGCTAGCCACTGAAAATACATAGAGTCTATATTTTTTCCAGTTCTGTGTGTAGTTAGAGACTACATTTTTAACAGATTGTCCAATGTCCAGTTGATTAGTTTCATCCAAAATTTCCTCAATGGTCAAAGGATGGTCATCGCCATCTTGATGCCGAGTACGCATATGTTTTACAATCTTCGCTAGCACACCAAACCGATATTGCGAACTTCCAGACATAGTCTTATACCTTGTGTGATAATGAAATTAAATAGATGATAAACGTGCCATGATACAACCTACGTGCTGGCATCCAATTTAGGAGCGCTCGGAGGACGCATTTTCTTTTTAGCATCATCTTTAGCAGGCGGTGGCGGTGCCTCAGTCTTTGGCTTTTTCTCCACGCTGCATGGGGAAAGAAAAAGTATTTACATACACATGTACACATATTGGCAATATCTAATAAATGGATAAACTCACGTGGGAGTGGCCATAGCCCTTTTCTTGAACGCTTCGCGTTCCCTAAGTAGAGCCGGATCCATGGTATTGTAATAAACCTCTAATACTTAACGGAAACACTTATTTCTTTCTGTTTACACACAAATAATTATGACACAGCTGTTAACTTGGAGATGCTCGTTCTTTTAGGAATGTCGGAAAAACATCGATGCATCGAAAATATCGATGTTTTGCTTCGATGTATCGAAAATTTTACACGGTGTGGTATAAATAGTCGATGTATCGGTGCATCGATGTTTTTTTGTAAACTGACATCTCCGGCACATTGAACCGTCATTCCAGTTTTTAAATTGTTCAAAAAAGCGAAGTTACTTTGACAAAAAAAAAATGAAATGATTGCAAGAAGTTCCGTTAAAACCATAATTAGCTCAGTTGCAGTAATGTATTTAGAATTTTATAAAATTTTGCTTGTTGTGAAACATTATCTTAAAAATCATATGAAAATCGATGCATCGATGTGTGGCCGGTTACTGGCGAATTTAGATTTTCGCCGCGATACTTCTTAATGTCAAAATGATGTGTTTGTTGTAATATGAGTTCGCCTTGTTTACAAAGAACACATCATTTTGACATTAGGAACATTAACATAAACATTCGGACAAGGATTTGACGTATGCAGACAATAATGTTGACGTATTGTGCAAGAAAGAAGAGAAATTCACAACAAAAGAGCTATTATAACACAAGATACGCTGATGTGTATGTAAATTTGTCTCTTCTTTATTACATTTTAGTTTTTAGCTTAAATCGCTTGCGCGAAATGCGTATTATAATACATCGTTCACGTCCGACATTTTGCTCAATATGAATTGTCATCACTATTGTCGTCCTGACATCGTCGCGGAGTTAATTACAAGCATTTTTGACTACTAATACGTATTTATTTATTGTCTTGACAGCATTGTCTAATGTAAACGCGCCGTTATGTGCGAAACTTGTTCTTCTTCTTCATATGCGGAAGTCTTCGTTCACTATAGTGTGGCGAATACTCATGATTCAATAATTAAAGGCCGGTCCGGTCCATATAGAACTTTCGCGTTGGTTTGACACAACGCACGCTAAAAGCATGATAAAAACATTGGCAGGTAAAATCACTGTCTCAATTCGTCGGCCATGATTTTTTTCTGACGTTTGCAAACATTTTAAAATCATATAAAATTGAAAATAAAAAAAATGAAATTGTTCACAATTGTTGTTGTTTGAGATTATAAATGAGAATGTGTGTGTGAGCTTGAGTTCGAATTTTAAAATTATATTGCTGGCAAACGTCAGACTGCCCCTCAATGATTTTATCTTGTAATGTTTTTTATCATGGCTAAAAGTATGCTTGCTACAATGAACGCTTGGCAGCGAATGCTTGGGCCACTAAATTAACATACTAACGACAGATAAATTAATATTTCATATCAATAATTGCATTAAAAACGATTTTTCTTGTCTGCACTTGATTAAAAAGGAAAAATATTTCACATAATTTTATTTTTTGCAACAGCTGACGTGCGACGCACGCAAAAAGTTGAGAGTTGGACATCTTTTTGCTTTGTGTTGGGGTGAGCGTTGTCGAATTTTGGCTATGTGGAGGGCAGCATTTGAATTCATGTAATCATAGTCAGCTGTTGAAGCGACGCCAAGGCCAACGCAAAGCCAAAGTTCTATGTGGACGGGCCTTAAAGGTTAGATCATTATTGACAGCCGCGATTTAACACTCCCTTATAAAAGGTTGCATATATAAAGTAGGCACTTAGTAGGGAAATTCCTTTTGTAAATTTTAATGTATTTGCAGGAAATTTGGCATTTTTTTATTGAACCATGGCGAATACTGCGGCAACGAAAATCGAACAATGAGAAACGTCAAGTGGATGAATACTGCGAACAGCGAGCTAATGAGAGAATGTGCCATAAGGTTTGTTCGTTGAAGATCCAGCAGGAATCTAAATGAGGCATGCCCAACGCCGGCAGAACTCCATAAGCAAGTGCCCTGCGCTGGACACGGCTGATCTAAATATCAGAGAGTAAGAAAAAATTCCCTCAAATTCTCTCTCAAGTTGAGAAACTTGCAAATTTCTGCACGAACGCAAATTTGCAGGAATTTGCAAGTTTCCCTGCCAGCTGGCGTCCACGGTTGCATTTTAAACATAATACATTTTTACAGAATTTTTCAAATTCTTTCAGATGGACAAAAACAGTATATACGTGTATATTTCTTATTGTTCTGACCTCCTTTAATATACATACATTTCAATTTCTTTATCGTACTGTCGGGTTTCTTAAATCGCCTCTGGTTGCAATTGAATTCCGATTGCGAATACAATTTTTTCAGCCGAGTTAAGTTCAAATCATTGGAATTAAGTAAATCAATTATATCAACAAGTATTTACTTCCTTTTTTCATAAAAAATCGCTCGTGTTTATAAATTTTTAAATTCAACGAACTTATTTATTCAAATTATCGTAGACGAAAATGCAACCATGTGCCATAATCACATGTTTTTCGTGATTGCTGGCTAAAAATTTTCCAGCAAGAATTTGCAACTTCTCTCAGGGGAACTGCCACTTTGCACTCACAGTTTTTGAGTGATGGATAATTTTTTGGTCTGCCGGAACGCGATTTGAGAAAAACCACGATAATTCGTACGAATTCAATCAAATTCTGAAGTAGGGCGTTCTTGAAAAGTTGTCTGAGATAAAGCGTTGTTGAAAAATTTCTGAGATAGGGTCTTCTAGAACTGGCTGCCAAGGTAGGTCGACCTTCCACTCAGCCATCGATATACTAATCATCGACTATTGCTTGTGCAAAGTTCAACTATCTCGAAATGTGGCTATTTCACAAATTAAATCGGTGCATTGAGAGAAAGAAGTTTAGAATTAAAAAAGCGTGCTAAATTAAAAAAACACGCATATGCAAGAGCACCAACCCAACTCGTAATACATTTAAGTATACAAATTTTAGTATTTAGTATAGAAATATTCAATTCAAATACGCCCATATTAAAATGAAGCGATTTGCAATTACCGATTGCTTTTTCATAATCAAGTTAAAAAAATATTTAAATTCCATGCTGGTTGTAATGGGAATTGAACCCTGACCCTCTGGAAATTAGCAAATTGTGGCAAGCATCGTCGCGCACTCAGCTACAGCCAGACATGTAAATGTGCATTTAAATGTTGAGTTTGAATCAACATCACGCGTGCCTGTTATGAAAGTATTCATGTTTAAATACGAACATTTTTAAACGATAATCAAATAGAAAATATTCATGTTTACTATGCGTTATTTCCCTCAGTGAATTCATAACATTTTCTGAATATTACAACGCGTTTTTTCCCTTAGTGTAGTGATTTTTGAACTTTTATTCAAATTTGTGCAATCAAATCAAAAAACGGGACACTAAAACGAAACCCGGGACATTTTAAGGTTGGACCGGGACACCGGGACAAATAGTCTAAAATCGGGACATGTCCGGGAAAACCGGGAGGTCTGGCAGCCCTAACTTTAACCCCCAAAGCTCCCCCCCCGCTGTATCCGCCACTGAATGTCATTAAATGAAAGGGTGCATTCCAAAACGTCAAAATATAAAGCATCAGTATCATTTATTTCTAAATTTCGGTAGATTGTAATGGCAAATTTGCGCAACCACGGTTAGATACTAGTTTTCAACTAGGTTGCGCAAGTTATACTTTTTCTTCTAGTGCGGTTTGGAAATAATCGATACTGATGCTTTGTTTTTTGACGTTTTGGAATGCGCCAAAACTACTTTCTTTTTACCTTCCTTTTATTAGCTCGGGATGTAACTATGTAATATTGCAATTATAATAGGGAGGTTTTATTTTTTTAAACTATAATTTTATTATTTGTTTGTTTCAAGTTTCATTGTATTTGGCTGGTATTCTATGAAACACAGCTACGAGTTGTCGAAATGAAAGCAAAACGATATAAAATATTGATAAAAAAGATGAGAATTTAGAAAACAAAATTTTATTTGTGATAAAAAAAATAGTTTGAATATGCAGAAAACTTTAAGAAAATTAGCATTTCCAAGCGCTGGTATCATCTTTTATTACTGTTTATTCTTTAAATGTGCAAAATTTTAACTTCCTTGTGCAAATCCATACAAATGTACTTATATTTTTAACGGACTTCCAAAAAAGGAGGAGGTTATCAGTTCGTCGGAGATTTTTTTTTATGTATGTTACCGCATAACTTTGGACCACGTCAACCGATTTCTATAATTCTTTTTGCATCAGAAAGGTTGTGTCTCAGAGGTGGTTACCGATGCACACACGCCCCTAGGTGTCTGTCACAGGCATTAGTAACAAACTAAAAACTCAGATGTGGTATGTATAATTGAGCTCAAGTATCGCGCATTTATCAATTTCCTTACTCTGTAAGAGCAAAATAAAAATTATTTATTTTGAAACAAATTTCTCTTATCCTTTGTCAAGTTTGGTTTGGAGACAAATCGGTTTCGTCGTTGTACCATCTTCAGTGTTTTTTTTTTTCGTTCTAAAAATCAACCAACTCTCGGAAAAATCAACCAACACCAACAAGTAAAATGAAAACTCTAAAATGCCTTTTCTTAGTTGAAAATCTTTTAGTTATGGGATATGTTAACTTTGCTCACGCTGCCGCTCTAATCACAACACCAGAACCAACGTTGAAGCGCTGGTATATCTCACATGCCGCAGATATGTAGGGTGTGGTCCGAAATGCATCAAGCCAAAGCATCAGACGCATTTATTTCTAATCTATTATTGATGGAAATTTCCAATATACGCAGCCACGAATAAATGCCAAATTGGAACTTAGCTGCGTAAATAAGGCATTTCCATCAATTATAGTTTAGAAGTAAAAGAGACTGATGCAAGTTGTAGCAACCATGTAGTTCTGAACAAGATATCTTTTTCACTAGTTTAGCATTTTATTGTGGGGTTCTATGCTAGTTCTCATAAAATTAATTTTATTTTTTTAACATTCCGGCATAGCTACAGATTCCTTTGCTCTCAACGCATATGCATACATACATATGTACGATAATAAAAATTAAAAAATCTAAAATATACATACATACATGGTATGGAGGAGAAAGCTTTTAACTAATCTGGCGCTGGTGTTGGCTGATGTACATTCATACAGATTAAAAAAACTTCTACAATGTGGAAACATACATATCTACACAATGCATGCACATTAAGGTGGTCAAAAAATGTACGTGAAAAAGTAAATTCGAAAGTTTAATGCTCTCAGCCCTTATGATTGTTCTATGTACATATATAGAAAAAAACTTTCCACCTGTTTTTTTTATTTTGAAATAAGAAACTTTTAGAAGTCGCTCAAAGCGCTCAAAGTTCTCCATGTATTTTATGTGGGAAAAAAACAAGTTTTCGTAGAAATTGTATAGAACTCTTTAAAATCAATATTTTTCGATCGAAAAACTGCGTTTCTCTTCAGGAGACTTTCAATAATAATGTTCAATTTTTTATTTAACCATTTTATATTATTGGCTAGTTTTATAGGACCTCTAAAAATCTCAAAAAATTCAATGAGGGACCCATTTGAGGTTTTAGGGGTCCTATAATAAATAGTTACTAGTAGAAAATGGTTAAATAAACGATTGGGTATTTTTATTGGAAGTCTCCTGAAGACAAACGAAGATTTCCGAACGAAAAATATTGTATTTCAAGAATTCCATACCATTTCTACGAAAACTTTTTTCCCCATATAAACTACATGGAAAACTTTGAGCGCTGTGAACGACCTCTAAAAAAATTTTGATTTCAAAATAAACAAACAGTGGTATAATTTTTTTCGGTATAGAACAATCCTAGGGGGCGAGAGCATTAAAATTCCGACTTTACTTTTTTTTGAGCACCCTAATGTACATTTATACGTACATATGTGTGTATGTGTGTGTATGCCTCCGGGCATTCACTTGCTCCAAAAGTGCCTGCTGGCGATGCATTTGAAGACGCCCCTCCGATGCATGCAGAACAGATAACTATACCAGCGGCGAGCATCTAGATTCGAGATTATTTTCTAATTACGTATGGTGTGGTACGTGCATACATACATACATATGTACTTGTACATACATTTATACATTATACGTATGTATATTTATTTATTAGTAAAAGCATATTCATATCGAATTACCATTCAGTATCGATCGCCTTGAATTTCAGTCGTACTGGTATGGACACTATCGAATTTTCGGTGGCCCCTTTTCAAAACCTTACTGGTTTCGGTGGACCCCCAGCTGCTACATTTCCATTTACATTTTAACATATTCCCAAAGCTCATCAAAAAATGTGAAGATTAGATCTAACGATGTAAATTTGCATCGCGGGTGAGTTCCGAAACTAAATTCGGAGTGGTAAAAATAAAAATAAAATATTTTCTTGTGTTCCATTTATTAAAATAATTGGATTACACACTTGCAAGTTTTAAAAAACAGAGTTCGTAAAGCGATCAAAGTACTCTCTCGCTCTGAGGAGTTATATTTTTTAGTAATAACATAAGTCGAGACTTGCATCGCCGAACTAGTTTGGAAGTACTTAGATAGAGGGCTGGCCAATGCCTTAATTGCAGCCTGGTTGTCACTTCAGGTAAGTAAACTCCTTTCCCTCCACCACGTAGTCTATTGCCATCAGCCTGGAAGATCGGGGCATATTCCCCCAGCGAAAAGTGAAGCTTATCCCAATTAGCTTCGAAAAAGACCCCAGGTCCAGACACAGAGTCAGCTTGGAGCCATCAGTGAAGATTCGACAATGTGTGAGTGCTGGAATTAAACCAGCATTCAGCCTCAGGGAACTCTGTCAAATTCACTGATAGCGGAATAGCGGTATCGAGATGGGCGCCACCTTTGCTCTCGACATCGTGGTGGCGTACTATCCCATATCACTGAAACGACACAAGTGCTCAAACCTCAGCCGCCAGCAATTTTCTCCTCGCCCCAATCAGTGTTATAAGAATATCGGTTTCTTTTTAGTCTGAAGGTGTCCTTTAAGGTTCACCACGTATGAAGACACAAAGTGACGGTAAGTGCAGCAGTGCATCAAGAGCCTACACACCACTCAAAAAAATTAAAGTTAAATAAAGAGGATGGTTGCTTGATCCATTTTCGTGGACCCTCATATTTTTTTCACGCCATCGTAGACCCCCGTCGAGTCTCTCGTGGACCCCTGGGGGTCCACCTGGACCACTTTGGGAATCACTGGTCTAGACACCTACTAGTACTTCCCAATCACGACCTGAAAATTAGCTAGGCGACATCAATGATACTCAGCCGTCTAATAATGGACTGAGACTGATCGACCCCGCTGGAAATTAAACGGAGACTCGGCAAGTGTTATTTTTGACTGTGGCGGCCCACGAAAAGATCGAGAAAATATACAGAGAAAGAGTTAAATACATACATACATACATGTCTACGGAGTTTTACAGCGAGTAGTGGTAAACAAAGGCCATCTCCGAATTGAAAAGACCAGGTGGGTCACTTGGTGTTTCTAACTGGCGGCAGCTGGCTAGACAAAATCGATTAAAGAGTTGTAGCGCAAATGAATAAGAAAAAGAAGAAGAAGAAGAAGAAGAAAGAGAAGATTATTCGAAATGATAATAAATTTACTCGCCTTTTGACTAAACAATTGGGCGATTTATTCCAAGTCGGGATTTGGCGTACCTACACTTGCGCTAGTTTTTTTCTATTTGGACTTTAAATGTATGAATTGGTATGTACGAAAGTTTATAAATATATACCTACGTATGTATGTATTTATGCAGCCATGTAGGTATGTACATATGTATGTGAAATGATCGACTTAAATTTCAAAAATCGTGTATTCGATATAAATATATGCATACCTATTGTGAGGGCTTACACAAACACACATATATGATCAATGCATGCCTACCAGTGTTGCCGCTATTGGTATTTTCCGACCAAATTTGGTCGCTTCTTTTTCATTTGGTAAGTTGGTCGGCAAAGTAAGATTTTGGTCGGATAGTTGAATTAAGTTTTTAAATTCTTAGCTATGAAAATATATATATCTCAAACATCATTTTGCATATAAATATTTGCCAATTGTACCTTTTAAACATTTGCCAATCCACTGATGGAGCCAATGTTATGGTTGGAGACTTGGGCGGGCTGAAAACATTATTGAGTGCAGAAATCGATTTATTTTATATAAAGTACACATGCCACTTACTTCACCTTTGCTCAGGCTAAGCTAGTAAAAAGTTTGCTGAAAAGCATTGAGACACTGTGCCGCAACATATATAGTTTCTTTTCCCACAGTCCAAAGAGGATACATGAGCTGAAGCAATTTCACGACTACTCTTCGGTAAAACCCTACAAAATCTTGGGCATATCTCAAACAGGATGGCTTTCACTAGGACGCGTTGTGTTGAGAATAGTTGAGCAATGGGATAGTTTGAAACTTTATTTTATATCCTGCTTTTACGAAAATATCTGATATTTTTGTTGGACCGAAACCTGAGATGTTTTTGAAAAGTAATGCCAATTGTTCTGGAATCCTTGAAGTTAAAACCAGTATAATATTATTAAAGTTTTACATAGAGAAGATATAAAACTTTTACAAATGCGATCTGGACATTGATATGTTTTGGGAAAAAGTTTATTCTATTAAAAATGGAATGAAAGAAAATAGCTTCATGCATCTCGCCAATTTTGGTTTTAATATAATTTCATTACCACATAGCTCTGCGGCCGTAGAACGCTTTCTTTGATAAAAACTTAAGATTGACAGTATCAATAGCATAATGTTATGCAAGGAACTTGTAAACAAAAATTACCCGCGCTATATGTCATTATTTGATTTAAAATTTACTTTTAAGAAATTAAACTTATTGTTACATAACATGTACATATGTATAAAATTCATATAACCAAGAAATGTTAAATGATCTCATCTCTGTGCCTAAGACTGTATCTGCATTTATTTATTTCTTGTTTGTTTTAAAATGTACAAATTACATATGTAAATGTTTTGTATTCGAAAAGTGAAATTGTATGCTTTCAGAATGCTTTTTTGTTATTGAAATTTATTTGGTAGGTTGTAGATGACTTTGGTCGGATTTGGGAAGAAAATTGGTAGGGGGAAAAAAATTGTTAGTGGCAACGCTGATCCCTACATACATACATATGCAGCATGGTACAATAATTACAGGTATTGCCTTCCCAGAGATTGCATCTTCGTCATTTGAAAAATATCATTGTTGCCCACACTAAAAGATTTACTGTAAGGGAAAGGAATATTTCTATTCACCATACGTGCAGAGAATTTATTTAATTTGCAAAATCCGAATTATAAACATTTGCTTAGTATACAAAACAAAAATTTTTATTTTATCCATGAGTTAATGATCAGTTTCAAAATTATGTTTTTATTGTTGGTTTGTACCATGGTGGGTTTGTACTACGCTATTTTGATCAATTTGGCTTATGTGCAAGAAAAACTTTCTTCACTTTGCTGCCCGACGATTCGCCAAACTCCTTTTTATTGCTAAATTTATTTCAAACTGTTTTTCTTTTGTTTTGAAAAATTATAAAAATTTAATTGAGCGACAACCAAAAGCAAAGCCACCTAAAAGTAAAATAATCAACATTGAATCTGTGTATGGGCACTGTTGCCAACTTGGTGCTTTTCGCACTAAATTTAGTCCTTTTTTTGCTTCATTCAAAACGCGAAAATTTTAGAGTTTAGTGCTTGGTACGTTTTTTGGTACTTTTCTTTTTAGTTTGAAGACACCAAATCTGTAAATCTCGACAAACAGGGGGCACAATTTATAGCAATTGTAAGTTTTATAAGAAACTTTACAAAAATTGAAACAAAATTATGTCACAATGACAATCATAAGCGAGAGAGCATATGTTTACCAACCAAATATGTGGCAGCACTTTCAATCATGTCAAAATTACATTCGCTCTTTAGACCTTAAGTTCGGGCTGAATTTTTTTATACGACTTTTCAAAAAAGCACTATTGAAAAAATAGAAAAATCAAAATCGGGTGGGATTTGATGAGCAGACAGCTTTTTTGACACAAAAATATGTTTTCCACTATGCGCCAGTGGAAAAGACGCTCAAATAAGACACAGAAAATTTTCTTTATGTTCCTTTAGTTCACAAGATCACAAGAGTCTGCAGTGTAGATTTAAACTACCACTTAGTTCATGAAACTTCATTACTGGGTTTTTCTTTCGTTTGATAGGAATTTTAGAAACGATTTAGCAAAACAAAGAAAATTTTAGTATTTTAACAGTCAGGAAAAATTAATCAATTTTGCTTACATCTAAGCGAGGTGGCAACGCTGGACACAGTTGTAAATTAGAAAACAAGAACAAGAATCTTAAGGTCGCTTGAATGAAAATATTTGAATTTATAGAAAACAGAATAAATTGATTTTTTATTAATTTGAATCGGCATCCCTACAATACAATTTTTCTTGCATACAAAGTCCATTAAATACTCCAATAAAAATTTGGTGCTTTTTTCGAGAAAAAAAACGCGATTTTTTTTTGGGGGTTTTAGTGCTTTTTCAAATTCAAAACTTGGCAACCCTGTGTATAGGCTTTGTTCTTCCACTCCAAAGGAACGTTCGAACAGTTGCAATTGATTACTTGGCCGGCTAACAAGCGCGAGTTCGGGGCGTCTAAATCGTTGCGTTAAAATATAAAGATTTTGATTTTGTTTACGCGAAGCAAATATACAAAAAGAAGCACCATATTGAAAAATTTGGACTGAATTACCAGATTTAAAATATACATATATACAAGAATATGTTTGGTTTTGCACTCTGATGCACTTAAAAAGGTAAACAACTTTCATTCTGGTATTCTAAATCGACACAAAGTAAAAGCGACGCGCATCAATAAACATGACACTTAAGGCCGGTCCACATAGAAGTTACGCGTTGGCTTTGGCGTTGGCCTTTAAAGGCCCACCCACATAAAACTTTGGCGTTGCGTTGGCGTTGGCGAGTAACGCCCCTGCTTGCTACAATGAACGCCTAGCAGCGAATAAAGATTTTATACCAATAAATGCATTAAAACGCTATTTCTTGTCCGCATTTGATTAAAAATGGAAAATTATTTCACATAATTTTGGTTATTTGGAACAGCTGACGAACGACGCACGCGAACGTGTACGTAGCGTAGCGTAGAAGTACGTAGAAACATATCAAGTTTGCTGTTGGTAGAAAGATAGAGATGCAACGTCTACGTCACGGTCATGCGGTGGTGAGTTTTTCTTAACACCCAGATCCCATAAGATAGATCGTGTCAGCTGATACGTTCTCCGTTTTTACGGCCGAGGGTAACTGCGCTTTTTGCCATCTCTCTGTTTTGCTTTTGCGTTGACGTTGCCCAATTTTGGTTATGTGGAGACTTTCATATAAATGCATGTAATCATAGTCAGATGTCGAAGCGACGCCAACGCCAACGCCAACGCCAACGCAACGCCAAAGTTGTATGTAAACGGGCCTTTAGAGTGCAGCTCTCTCTTAAAACTCTTATAACACAAATACATATGTGCAATGCGACAAGATATACACGTAGGCATACATACATACATACATATTTATACTTTTACATCCAAATGTATATATATGTACATACATATATACTATATCACTACAACAAATGCGCGTGCGTATGTGCCGAATGGTGAATGAGCGCTTAATGTGTAAAATTTGTGATACATAAATGTGAATGCGAACGACCTCTGCAGGATCATTAAATGCATAAAGTTATAAGAAATGCCAGCAGTGTTGCCAGATTTCGGGCGAGTCTATTCTCTTTTTGTCCATGCAATTCTATATATTTTTCCCATTTTTCAATTTAGGTTTCCCGTTTTTTTCCCTTTTTATATATAACCCAGTTTTTAAAAATGGCAAATCAATTTTTCTCCGCGTTTTATTTTTTTGTACGATCAAT
>NW_016160975.1:13103-21137 GCF_001687245.7 Rhagoletis zephyria | reverse complement strand
CGCCGAACGACAAGAGTGCCTTGAGGCACACTTAGATTTTTTGCTATAGAACATAAAATCCAACTATTTTCAACACCGTAGACATAAAATCGTGAAGCTTATGACTAAAACTTTACGGGAATAAAATTCTTGAGTTAAAAGAACTTCTCCACAATAAAAATTTTCGATGCTGAAAATCAGAAATTTTTTAATACGAAAACACGATCTCCTCCACCTGTTCGCAAAAAACGGATTACAGAGGACTAACGGCCTGTCGGATTACATTCTAATTTGAGAAAGAAATGTCAGCAAACATATGATCAAGAGCGTTGAACTCACTTGCGTAATGAAAAATTACATTTTCATATGCAAAAGGTGATTTTTGTGATCCTTGCCTTGAGGCACTCTTACCGGTTAGAGGGTTAAGGAGCCATACATACAAATGTACATATATATACTCGTTCGTGTCTTACAGAATGGCACACTGCTACGCACAAGTGATCAGGTGCTCCTTTCAAGACGGGACTATTGCCTGCAAGCATATGAGGCGGAAGATGGAAAATATATGCTGAATCCAATGAATTGTCCAATTACCTATGAGGAGCCTCCAACACTCATGCTCAACACGATAAGTGGGTGCAAGTGTACTTGCAATCTTTGCAAATCAAATACTTATGAACGAGAATTTCTTTATTCTTCGCAGTTCTGATGATTTCTGCTCCATTCTTATATGCGACCATTCTGATCTACTGGCTCATCCCGGAGTTGTGGAACTTGCACACCAAATGTTTAATTTGCTATCTACTGTCGTTAGCTATTGGCACCACGATGATTGTAGTGACAAACATCCAAAAATCGGATTACGACAACTTGCTTTGCGCCATTATTGGTAAATTTCATTTTATAGGCTTTAAGATTTAGAAAATAAGCAAATTGGTGAACGCATTTTCTTTATATATTTCGACAGGATTTGTGACGTACTATTTCCTCACGGCGGTATTTTTCTGGCTTAATGTCATCTGTTTTGATCTTTGGCACAATTTTCGCGGCACCAAAGGAAATGTTCAGCATTTGACTCAGAGAAAACGATTCTTCTACTACGCTCTCTACGCTTGGGGTCTGCCGGCTCTGATGACCGTTTTGACTATAGCTTTGCAGTACTCCGATTTGCCAAATAAACTCAAGTCCGGTATAGGATATTCCCATTGTTGGTTGAAAGGTACGTTCGCGTGTAAATAAAAACATTCATACAGTCGCACATAACTTTTGAGTCTCTAATTCCGCGTGAAGTTGACGACTGGTCAGCCATGATTTATTTCTACGGACCCTGCCTAGTGCTTATTGTTTTCAACATGGTTATATTTTACCTAACCGCTGAGCGGATCTACACCATACGAAAGGAATTGAAAATGTTCTCTCAGGGCGAAGACAGCAGGCGACATTTGCGTTCCCAAAAAAATGAGTAAGTTCTTCTTTAATGAAACGTGTGCCTCATGTGAGTATTTGTATGCTCACCAACCATGGAAGAACCAATTTAATGAAATACTTTAGTTTATGGCTCTTCTTTCGATTGTTCATTGTTATGGGAATCGGTTGGTTACTGGAAGTGCTGGGCTATATTGTTGGCAGTAAGAGTGAGTACGCCATTTTTTTCGCATTCGCCGACATTTACAACGCTTCCCAGGGTTTGATTTTATTTGTGCTGTTGGTTATGAAGAAGAAGGTGCTACTACTCATAAAGAAGAGGTAAATTTCTAAAATATTTATTACTAATTATTTCTAAATTGGCAATATTTGAAATAAAAACTTAATAATTCGCGAAGAATTTTATGCATTGAGGGGTCTGATACCACAGACTCAGCTGATTCGCGGTGCTCTGAAGAGGACGTAGCGCTGCAAACTGTCACAAATGGAATTCCCTCGATATTGAAATGAGTAAATGAATAGGTAAAAAAACAAAGGATTTCGGTTTTCGTATTTGGTTATGGTGTTACTAACGGTTTTTTACGGTCGAATGGATCTAGGCTTGCTGCACATTTATTCCCTTAAAGCACACTAATTTTACTTTTCTTGTTTGAAGTGGGTTGCAATCGCATGAAATGTTTAGGAAAATACTATTTTGCATACATAGGTGTTTGTGTTTATTTGATATACATTTTAGAAACTACAGCATGTTTGGTACTACTTTAACATTCATATCGTCACCATCAATGCGAAAAGCTCATACATATTTCCAAAAAAAAGTCAATTATATACATACATTGATAACGACGATTTGCATACATACATACATACATACGTTCTTCAATCTAATCCGCTTGATTCCGCGATGACCAATATAAAAACTATGCTATTTACATACATTACTTGCTTTGGTTTTAGAGTCTTTAAATCGGATAGCATTATGCAGTCATCAAATAGGCGAACAACCAAATCTAGTGCATCGACCATGGAACTGAGTAAGTTAATGAAAAAATTGTATTCAATATTTTTATGTGTTTTATCAAATGGTTCGAACATTGCGATTTCCTCCTGCACATCCACATCAACTTAAATCAAATGTAACATCAGCTTGCGTCTGTTATTGTGATACCTACATATTTCATGTGCCTGATGATGAATTAAGTTAAACTTTATTTTTTAAATACTTGACAACGTTCCTTAATACAGTTCAGAAATAAAGCCTTTTTAAACCTTTTTTGATTTGATACCCATATTGTTAATAACTGCTTTCACTCTTTAATTATTTGAGTTTACCTTTTTAAACAGGTGGCAACCCTCTTTAATATTATTATTATTTAAACTAAGGATATCTTACCACCTTCTTTTCACGTCATGTTTTAATATTTAATTTAATTTAATTCTAACTTTAAAACAGGTGGCAACCCTATTCAAAATATTTTAAAACCAAATCCTTGTCCTTTCAACTTGTGCCTTTTCAACTGACACACATATTGCGATACATATTTAAATTGTATATATAGTTCCTTTAATTCAAGTTGAATTTAATTTCTAAAACATATGGCAACCCTCTTAAAAAAAATTAAGAAAAAAAAACTTTTTAACGAATGTCAATTCGTACCCATACTTTAATAATTTATTTGACTTATTAAATAATTTGAGTTTAACCTTTTACACAGGTAGAAACTAGGGTTGTCAACATTTTCTAATATATTTATAGCACTTTTTCAAAAAATTAGAAAAAATATAGTATACTTCAAATATATATAGTATTTTATTTAAAAGAAAAAGTAAACGCGATTTTTAAGTGATGGAAAATTGTTTCCTGTGAATGCCGAAGTTGTTGGAATAGAGAGTAGAAATAAAATAGTTTTAAGTAAATTTGTTAATTCTTTCACAGTTATGTTTTCTTTTTTTGATTATAAACTCGCAATTACCTTTTACTTTAAAGAATATTTCATTTAATATCGTTATTTCAGTATAAAGGCCATCCATTTTAATACACATTTTTACGTGCAAATTACTTAAACATACTCATATTTATAATTGAAGAAATATAGTATTTTTCTGTACTATATTTTTCCAACAGTATATGGTACGCCGACCGGAAAAATAGTACAATACTATAAATTATAGTACGGGCTGAAACTAAATTTTTCTTATTTGCCCTTTCTTTGACGCCAATATTTCAATATTTCGTATAATTTAATTTAACTAACTAATGGCAATCCTGTTCAAATTATTTTTAAACCAAAACCTCGTTAAACCTTTTTCGTATGGCACTTGTATTGTGATACATATTTAAATTATCTAATCCTCTTAATTCAATTTCAATTTAATTATAAAATCAGGTGGCAACGCTCCTACATGTACTTTGAAAATAAAGTTTCTTCAAAACAATTTTGATTTATATTCAAATTGAAGTAATTTATTTAACCTATTGCTTATGTTGAATCTAACTTTGTAACAGGGTGGCAACCCTCTGCAAAATATTTTCAAACCATAACCTCTTTCGTCTGACATCCATATCAGGACATACATATCAGTTTTCTGCCTTTATTTAAGCCTAATTTGCTTTTTGAAGCAGGTGGCAACCCTCCTACAAACAGTTAAGAAATAAAGCCCTTTCAAAACCATTTCGATCGAAACTCATAGTGTAATAATTGATTTAACTTAAAAATAATTTGAATTTCATTCTTTTTATCAGGTGGCAACTCTTTAAAAAAGAAAATAAGAAGTCCACAGGCCAAGCCCTTTAATTTCATACCACATTTTATAAAATCGAACGAACGGTACAGATCTGGTATGACGAAAAAGTTTTCGCGTATTATGCGTTCATATATCTGTGTTCGTATGGAATAGTAGCTTATGTCGGCAAGCTGGCTTTAGTATAATGCGGCATTCCCTTCATTCTTTAAACGACAAAAAATTTTTTGATTAGACTTAATAAGAATATTGACTTGCTAGTATCGGAAATATTTATGCACGTTTATTTGCCAAAAGTTTATCAACGGCTCGGCGCCAGTGAGCCATTCGCAATCGTGTGCTGGGAATGCCGCATTATACTAAAGCCAGCCTTTCGACATAAGCTACTGTTCCATACGAACACAGATATACATATGTACGTACATACATACCTAGATTATCTACTAAAAGAAAAATACATCCACAAACTTAAATCAAAATATGTACATATTTATGTATGTATTTACATACATAGGAGATTAGGTTGTAAATATTGCGCCATCTGTTACTCAAAAGCCGAAATACCTACACACACATACTTTTTGTCTCCTCCTCTCACTTCCAGCGGAAGCACGTGTTTCCTAAATGATGACGAAGTGATTTTGTATGGAAAATCATTTGTGCCCATATATTTGAATAAAATAAACATACTTAGAAGATATCAACCAAAACTTCCCATATATCAAGCGAAAGGAAAAGCCTTGAATTTTTGATTAAGGAAAACAAAAACAAAATCATTCGAGCGGGTTTCGGCAATTTTGGTAACTAAAAAAAAAAATATGCAAATTTTTTCAACAATTTTTTGCCTATTTTGTCTCGATATTGGTTGAATTTATGTAAAGTATTTCAATGGCTCCAGAGAACCTATATACCGAAAATGAAATACATATGTATGTACAAATCATAAGTTGCTATAGCTCTTTAAATGCTCAATATTGACCCCAAAATAAGCCAATATTTACCGTTGTTCCTAGGACACTTACTTAAAGAAATGTATGTGTCGATAGGATTGGAATTTTGTCTTTGAAACGCCGTACCTCTCTTTGAAATCGCTTCACTAGTTCTCGTGCAATAAGCGTTTTCGTGAAGCTCCAAAAATTACAACTACAACATTTGAGCATAGCCTACAACATCTCAATTTAAGATGCCCCAAGTCATTACAAATGCTTATTGAACGGATAGGATAAGAACATACTTACTTATAAGTTTTATATATGTACATTAGACTGCATCACGAAAAAAAGTTGCGGTTTTACCGTCGGGATTACAAAATTTATTATATTTTAAGACGTCCATCAAAATGGAGTTTTCAAGAATGAAAATAGTTTCTTAAAGAACTTTTTGAAAAAAGCCTCCTCAGATGACAAAACAGATTAAGCTTAAGAAATCAGCGTAAAAATATTTAAAAATCTTTTTAACGGAATCGTAATAATGAGATTTTTGATGCTGTTTTTTTCCCAAAGATTGATTTACGAAAACCTTACTGGGCCAAAACTATTCTGATTTGGACTTATGGCATCTCGGTAGAAAGGTATTTTCCCACTATTTTTATTTGTGTCCCTTTTTTTCAAATACCAATTCTTAATTCAACTTGGAATGACGCTTTTTCATCCTACCTTTCTCTTTCATCCTTTGAATGAGTTAATTAGCAAAGAAATAAAAAGGGTGAGAAAATACCTTTCCACCGACACCTCTTAAGTCTAAATCAGAATAGTTTAGGTTCAGTTATTCAAGTTTTTCTTATACCAATCTTTGAAAAAAATTTAAAAACTGTGTCAAAAATCTCATTATTACGATTCCGCTCAAAATATTTTTTTAAATTTTTTTTAAATCTTTTTATGTAAATTTTTTTAAGCTTAAACCGTTTTGTGATTTTGAGGGGGTTTTTTTTAAAAAAAAAATCTAAAACTATTTTTATTCATAAAAAACTCCGATTTTGGGGGTACCTATTTTCAAATCGGTCCAGCTCGCTTAAATCTTAATATGTTTCCGAAATATTTTGGTGGACGTCTTAAAATATAATAGATTTTATTATTCCAATGGAAAAACAGTACCGATTTTTTTTTTGTATGGGGAGTGATGCAGTCTAATGTACATAGATATGAACACATAATTTAAGTAGTGCGATGTATGAACAAATATCATAGTATAAGCACATTTAATTAATTTTGTATGTTTTTTATCACTTTTTCTTAGCCAATCTGGAAAGTCGACAGAAAGTTCGGAACTAAGGATCAAAGCAAACACTATGTACCCACACATGTATGCATTTGTAGAGACATTTATTGTACGAACATTAATACCAAAGTTCTAATGAACCTAATGAATACCTCCAACTTAATAAACTAGCGATTAGCTTTACGTATTTGGACTTTTATAAGTTCTTTAAATAAATTTATAAATTGCGTAGATGTTTAAAATTGAGTTACCAAGAATACTCAGCACTCTCGTATGAAGTCGAAGAGATTTGTATGCAGAGAAACTTATTTGAATAGACAGAAATTATATAGATATTACTTATGTATTTGTAGGTGTCTAGGATGTCGTAGGTTAAGTTTTAGGTAAGAATTTATAAAATTAGAAGTAAGCGATTGAAATTAGTATATTTTCAATAAAAGTGGGTTTTATGAAAAAGATAAACACCTTTATTTAAGACACATAGGTTTAGTTTAAAATCCGCCGCAACTATAGGATGTTAACTATTTTTTATGGGTTCCCCAAAGACACCGAAAAAAAATGTAATGGACGCACACATAAAAAATCGCTAGTATTAAAAAGTTGTAAAATAAACAATTGGGTATAATTATCGGAAGTCTCATGAAGAGAAACAGAGTTCTCCGATGGAAAAATGTTGATTTTCAATAATTCTATACCATTTCTACGAAAAAGTTGTTTTTCCCTATATACATAAATTACATGGAAAACTTCATATGCTTTGAGCCAGTTTTAAATATATAGTATATGTATATTTTTTTAACAACAAATGCAGGTATTCTCTTTTCCATTTAGAAAAATCCTAGGGGGGAGAGCTTAACATTTTGAACTTTTTTTTGGATCACCCCAATGTACATACATATGTNGCCAGTTTTAAATATATAGTATATGTATATTTTTTTAACAACAAATGCAGGTATTCTCTTTTCCATTTAGAAAAATCCTAGGAGGGAGAGCTTAACATTTTGAACTTTTTTTTGGATCACCCCAATGTACATACATATGTATGCATGTATTTATGTAGTCGATTATCGAGAAGGCACTGTAGTCGGCTGTATTAAACCCATTTGACATATGCAAACTTAAGCTTCCCCAACAGTGAAAAGCCAAAATGGACAAACAAAAATGTAGTAGATTAACGACACAACGATGGCCAATGGGTAAGAATTGATCCATAAGTTGAAAATTGCTATTGCCCAGGACCTCTTAGT
This sequence comes from Rhagoletis zephyria, assembly GCF_001687245.7. Taxonomy (NCBI): domain Eukaryota; kingdom Metazoa; phylum Arthropoda; class Insecta; order Diptera; family Tephritidae; genus Rhagoletis; species Rhagoletis zephyria. Next base: position 13,527 of record NW_016160975.1, on the reverse strand, counting down.
TGCTTATGCGGAGAAAAGGTAAACTACAAACTAAATATTTGAGCTGCAAAGAAAACTGATTAAAAGGTAAAAACAAGAATCTTTAACCCGACAGTCGGGTCTACGTAACTGGAACGATCCAGATTTATATATTCATTCCAGAATAGACCAAAGAAGAAAGGTACATACATCTGGGATATTGTTCATGGACAGGTTTAGAAGAGAGAGGCCGAAATACGTGAGTGCGAAGAGCTTGAAATGCTGGACGACAGGAGGAATGCCCGAAAATTTTACCACAGAGTGTTAGGCGACTTACGGAAGGTTTAAAGACCGGGGCGCACTCCTGTAAGAACAATAATGGCGACCTAGTAACTGATGTCCAGAGCGTAATTAAATTATGGAGGGAACACTTTTCCGCCCTACTAAATGGTAGCAGCACGGAAAG
>NW_016160975.1:10649-13078 GCF_001687245.7 Rhagoletis zephyria | reverse complement strand
CCTTTACGCGTTGGCGACGGCGAGTACCGCAGACGATGGAACGATGAGCTGTATGAGCTTTACAACGATATGGACATAGTGCAGCGAATTAAAATACAGCGGCTCCGCTGGCTTGGTCATGTCGTTCGAACGGACACCGACGCTCCAGCTCTGAAAGTATTCAACTCGGAACCCGCTGGTGGTAGCAGAGGAAGAGGGAGGCCCCCACTGCGATGGAAAGATCAGGTTGAGAAGGACTTGGCTTCACTTGGCGTTTCCAATTGGCGTCAGTTGGCACAGAGGAGAAACGACTGGCGTGCTTTACTGAACTCGGCCAAAATCTCTAAATAAAATAAAACTACTAAGTATCTTATTTTATCTATCGGTTTCCAAATATTTCCTTTTTTGATTTTCTCTTATCAAAAGAGTTTTAATATGTACTATTTTTTTTTTATGTACAAAAACAAAACCTTATCTAAATTTGTAGTTTTAGCAACGGGCTTTTTAGTGCTTATTCGTGCTTTTATGAAATTTTACTGAACGCCCATGCACGCACGAGCTCGTGCTGACAGCATATATTCCGGCCCGTATCCGCAGGCTTACGCAGGGGCCCGGCCCGTGCCCATCCCTAGTCGGTACCATAATCCATCAAATCCGTTTTATTATTCCCTTCCATGCATTCAATGTGCTTTGATATTTTGACGCAAATGAACGCAAATTTTCAACATATCGTTAATACAGTATATTTTGCTTTGTCAATTTGTCATTTTGTTTGTCAGATATACGTTTTATCAGTGTTCTTGCACAATATTCGCATTCGCAAAAGCTCCGCATTGATTAATGCGAAAGCGAATGCTAATGTTAAAATTAATGCGGAAGCTCCTTGGTTGCGAATGCGAATGCGAGATTCGCAACAACCCTACTACGAACCGGCCAAATACCATATGTGTGTCTTGAAATAACAGCTGAGTACTATGTGAGCATGGGATTTATCCACGGTGGAGAGAATACAGAAGGTGGCGCCGATGGCAATACCGCTAATCGGCTCTCAGTGAATTTGACAGAATCAGCTGTTTTGCTGACGTCACAGTCGAGATGACAGCAGTAGTGATGTGCTGAGTCAATACTTTTAAGTATCCAATACTCTCGATACTCAGGGGAGATTCGCCTATCAAAACCCGAATGTAGAAGCCCCAATAGAGCTTTTAATACTGATTCAAATGAAAGATGTATATATGTCGGTTCGAGGCCATAATACAGAGAAACTCTTACTTGTTTGAAGCATTTTTGTTCCAGCTGAATCGGAAGATATCATTTTTGTAGGCAGATTCTGTAACCAATTAGCGACAATTTTCGAATCGGTATCGGTTTTGTTGACGTATGTATGATATGAAATATTTTTACGTCAACAAGTGCGATATCGATCCGAAACTTGTCGCTAACTGGTTACAGAATTAAGGAGGAGGTTATCAGTTCGTCGGAATATTTTTTTAATTTTATGTATGTTACCGCATAACTTTGGACCACGTCAACCGATTTCGATAATTCTTTTTGCATCGGAAAGGTAATGTCTCAGAGGTGGTCCCATACAAATCCGGTTTAGATCCGATCATTGGATCATGAGATATATATATATATATATATATTTTTTTTTATATGAGAATTGAAGTCGTTTTTTTTTTGCTAAAAATGACTTGTTATATTTATTTTGGTGCCTTTGTTAAAAGCTGTATAAAAATTTTTTGAAATACCAGGAATGAAATATGTACTACAATATGTGTGTCATTTCACCTAGTTAACAGAATACTGTAATAAGTTTATGATGATATTCTGCCTTATCCTGAGTTTCGCCTGGAAAAAAAAAAATTCACCCGAAAATTTGTCATCCGCCCATAGTAAAACCATGGAAACCTAAAGTGAAAAGTGAACCGGTTCGGGGAAAATGGAAGTCATGATAAGGCCGATTGTTACTAGGAGCGTGTGTGAATCGGTAACAAAGTTCGCGGCGAGTGAATTTTTTACAACTATGAGGTGAATCAAATTTCACTAGCTCATGAGGCTAGTGAAATTTTTGACAAATGCGTAGAAAATTTTGACAATCGCATAGATTGTTGATGTGTGTAATTTTTCGTTAAAAAAAAAAGTTTAAATTGATGAATTGCAATCAACGATGGTAGATGTTTTCTTAAAATATTAATTTCACTTCCATTTTTGTAATATTTTATATTCCACGTAAATCTGCGGTTATCAAAAATTTACTGCTGTCAAAAAATATCTCATTCCACCCAGCAGATTGGCAAAACTGTCTCAGCATAGTAAAAATATTATTCAGCGCTTTCCCCATAGAACAGAGCTGCTCACTTCATAAGCACTTGTAGCACATTTGTTTTTGTTTTGCCCTGAAGTATAGGCACATATACAAATTAAAACTTTAAATATAAAAAAAAAAA
>NW_016160975.1:5460-10624 GCF_001687245.7 Rhagoletis zephyria | reverse complement strand
TTTTCTGAATATTACAACGCGTTTTTTCCCTTAGTGTAGTGATTTTTGAACTTTTATTCAAATTTGTGCAATCAAATCAAAAAACGGGACACTAAAACGAAACCCGGGACATTTTAAGGTTGGACCGGGACACCGGGACAAATAGTCTAAAATCGGGACATGTCCGGGAAAACCGGCAGGTCTGGCAGCCCTAACTTTAACCCCCAAAGCTCCCCTCCCGCTGTATCCGCCACTGAATGTCATTAAATGAAAGGGTGCATTCCAAAACGTCAAAATATAAAGCATCAGTGTCATTTATTTCTAAATTTCGGTAGATTGTAATGCCAAATTTGCGCAACCACGGTTAGATACTAGTTTTCAACTAGGTTGCGCAAGTTATACTTTTCTCTTTCGCTGGTATCATCTTTTATTATTGTTTATTCTTTGAATGTGAAAAATTTTAACTTCCAATGTGCAAATCCATACATATGTACTTATATTTTTAACGGACTTCCAAAAAAGGAGGAGGTTATCAGTTGGACCACGTCAACCGATTTCTATAATTCTTTTTGCATCAGAAAGGTTGTGTCTCAGAGGTGGTTACCGATTTACACACGCCCTTAGGTGTCTGTCACAGGCATTAGTAGCAAACTAAAAGCTCAGATGTACTATGTATAATTGAGCTCAAGTATCGCGCGTTTATCTATCTCCTTACTCTGTAAGAGCAAAATAAAAATTATTTATTTTGAAACAAATTTCTCTTATCCTTTGCCTAGTTTGGTTTGGAGACAAATCGGTTTCGTCGTTGTACCATCTTCAGTGTTTTTTTTTCGTTCTAAAAATCAACCAACTCTCGGAAAAATCAACCAACACCAACTAGTAAAATGAAAACTCTAAAATGCCTTTTCTTAGTTGAAAATCTTTTAGTTATGGGATATGTTAACTTTGCTCACGCTGCCGCTCTAATTACAACACCAGAACCAACGTTGAAGCGCTGGTATATCTCACATGCCGCAGATATGTAGGGTGTGGTCAGAAATGCATCAAGCCAAAGCATCAGACGCATTTATTTCTAATCTATTATTGATGGAAATTTCCAATATACGCAACCACGAATAAATGCCAAATTGGAACTTAGCTGCGTAAATAAGGCATTTCCATCAATTATAGTTTAGAAGTAAAAAAGACTGATGCAAGTTGTAGTTCTGAACAATATATCTTTTTCACTAGTTGAGCATTTTCTTGCGGGGTTCTATGCTAGTTCCCATAAAATTAATTTTTTTTTTAACATTCCGGCATAGCTACAGATTCCTTTGCTCTCAACGCATATGCATACATACATATGTACGATAATAAAAATTAAAAAATCAAATATATATACATATGTACATAGATGGTATGGAGGAGAAAGCTTTTAAGTAATCTGGCGCTGGTGTTGACTGATGTACATTCATACAGATTAAAAAAACTTCTACAATGTGGAAACATACATATCTACACAATGCATGCACATTAAGGTGGTCAAAAAATGTACGTGAAAAAGTAAATTCGAAAGTTTAATGCTCTCAACCCTTATGATTGTTCTATGTATATCGAAAAAAAACTTTCCACCTGTTTTTTTTTTATTTTGAAATAAGAAGCTTTTAGAGGTCGCTCAAAGCGCTCACAGTTCTCCATGTATTTTATGTGGGAAAGAACAAGTTTTCGTAGAAATTGTATAGAACTCTTTAAAATCAATATTTTTCGATCGAAAAACTGCGTTATTTAACCATTTTATATTATTGGCTAGTTTTATAGGACCTCTAAAAATCTCAAAAAATTCAATGGTGGACCCATTTGAGGTTTTAGGGGTCCTATAATAAATAGCTAATAGTAGAAAATGGTTAAATAAACGATTGGGTATTGTTAATGGAAGTCTCCTGAAGACAAACGAAGATTTCCGAACGAAAAATATTGTATTTCGAGAATTCCATACCATTTCTACGAGAACTTTTTTCCCCATATAAACTACATGGAAAACTTTGAGCGCTGTGAACGACCTCTAAAAAATTTTGATTTCAAAATAAACAAACATTGGTATAATTTTTTTCGGTATAGAACAATCCTAGGGGGCGAGAGCATTAAAATTCCGACTTTATTTTTTTTTTGGACCACCCTGGTGTACATTTATACGTACATATGTGTGTAAGCTGGCGATGCATTTGAAGACGCCCATTCGATGCATGCAGAACAGAAAACAATACTACCGGCGAGCATCTAGATTCGAGATTATTTTCTAATTACGTATGGTATGGTACGCGCATACATACATACATATGTACTTGCACATACATTTATACATTATACGTATATTTATTTATTTATTAGTAAAAACATATTCATATCGAATTACCATTCAGTATCGATCGCCTTGAATTTCAGTCGTACTGGTATGGACACTATCGAATTTTCATTAACGAAACTCGTCCCTTTGGCCACTTGGTGAAAAAACTATCCTTCCAGCAAGATTTTACGATTTCACGGCATATATGTATCTGCTAGACATTACGATCATCAAAGAGGTGCATTTGGCAGGCCAAGCTAAGAGAGCATAGGACGTTGCAGAAACACTTCGTCACCAAGTACTGTTGTTCATTCCGGAAAACAGGATCTCGCAACAATTCTCATTAAAGTGAGAACCTTCAACATCTCGCTCATCTTTGCCCACGCCGCCACGGATGAGAAGGATAACACTACAAATGCCTATTTCTATAAACTTTTAGAGTCTAGATCAGAGGTTCCCAAACTTTTTTTCGCGGTGGCTCCTTTTCAAAACCTTACTGGTTTCGGTGGACCCACCAGCTGCTACAGAGGGCTGGCCAATGCCTTAAGTGCAGCCTGGTTGTCACTTCAGGTAAGTAAACTCCTTTCCCTCTACCTATTTTCCACCACGTAGTCTATTGCCATCAGCCTGGAAGACCGGGGCATATTCCCCAAGAGAAAAGTGAAGCTTATCCCAATTAGCTTCGAAAAAGACCCCAGATCCTGACACAGAATCAGCTTTTGAGCCATCAGTGAAGATTCGACAATGTGTGAGTACTGGAATTAAACCACCATTCAGCCTCAGGGAACTCTGTCAAATTCACTGAGAGCGGAATAGCGGTATCGAGATGGGCGCCACCTTTGCTCTCGACATCGTGGTGGCGTACTATCCCATATCACTGAAACGACACAAGCGCTCAAACCTCAGCCGCCAGCAATTTTCTCCTCGCCCCAATCAGTGTTATAAGAATATCGGTTTCTTTTTAGTCTAAAGGTGTCCTTCAAGGTTCACCACGTACGAAGACACAAAGTGACGGTAAGTGCAGCAGTGCGTCAAGAGCACTACACACTACTCAACAAAATTAAAGTCAAATAAAGAGGGTGGTTGCTTGATCCATTTTCGTGGACCCCAATATTTTTTTTCACGCCATCGTAGACCCCCGTCGAGTCTCTCGTGGACCACCTGGACCACTTTGGGAATCACTGGTCTAGACACCTACTAGTACTTCCCAATCACGACCTGAAAATTAGCTAGACGACATCAATGATACTTAGCCACCTATTAATGGACTGCGGCTGATCGACCTCGCTGGAAATTCAACGGAGACTGGGCAAGTGTTATTTTTGACTGTGGCGGCCCACGAAAAGATCGAGAAAATATACAGAGAAAGAGTTAAATACATACATACATACATGTCTACGGAGCTTTACAGCGGGTAGTGGTAAACAACGGCCTTCTCCGAATTGAAAAGACTAGGTGGGTCACTTGGTATTTTCTAACTGGCGGCAGCTGGTATGAAGACAGCTCGCTAGACAAAATCGATTAAAGAGTTGTAGCGCAAATGAATAAGAAAAAGAAGAAGAAGATGAAGAAAGAGAAGATTAATCGAAATGATAATAAATTTACTCGCCTTTTGACAAAACAATTGGGCGATTTATTCCAAGTCGGGATTTGGCGTACCTACACTTGCGCTAGTTTTTTTTCTATTTGGACTTTAAATGTATTAATTGGTATGTACGAAAGTTTATAAATATATACCTACGTATGTATGTATTTATGCAGCCATGTAGGTATGTACATATGTATGTATGTGAAATGATCGACTTAAATTTCAAAAATCGTGTATTCGATATAAATATATGCCTACCTATTGTGAGGGCTTACACAAACATATATATATATTATAATGCATGCCTACCAGTGTTGCCGCTATTGGTATTTTCCGACCAAATTTGGTCGCTTCTTTTTCATTTGGTAAGTTGGTCGGCAAAGTAAGATTTTGGTCGGATAGTTGAATTAAGTTTTTAAATTCTTAGTTATGAAAATATATATTTCAAACATCATTTTGCATATAAATATTTGCCAATTGTACCTTTTAAACATTTGCCAATCCTGCCTTTAAAAATAAGAAACCTAATTGGTTTGGCCACTGATGGAGCCAATGTTATGGTTGGAGACTTGGGCGGGCTAAAAAACATTATTAAGTGCAGAAATCGATTTATTTTATATAAAGTACACATGCCACTTACTTCACCTTTGCTCAAGCTACGCTAGTAAAAAATTGCCGCAAGGCAGTGAGACACTGTGCCGCAACATATATAGTTTCTTTTCCCACAGTCCAAAGAGGATATATGAGCTGAAGCAATTTCACGACTACTCTTCGGTAAAACCCTACAAAATCTTGGGCATATCTCAAACAGGATGGCTTTCACTAGGACGCGTTGTGTTGAGAATAGTTGAGCAATGGGATAGTTTGAAACTTTATTTTATTTCCTGCTTTTACGAAAATATCTGATATTTTTGTTGGAACGAAAGCTGAGATGTTTTTGAAAAGTAATGCCAATTGTTGTGGAATCCCTGAAGTTAAAACTGGTATATTAAAGTTTTACATAGAGTTTTTGGACCAAATAAATTTAAGATTTGATTTCAAGCGTGAAGATATAAAACTTTTACAAATGCGATCTGGACATTGATATGTTTTGGGAAAAAGTTTATTCTATTAAAAATGGAATGAAAGAAAATAGCTTCATGCATCTCGCCAATTTTGGTTTTAATATAATTTCATTACCACATAGCTCTGCGGCCGTAGAACGCTTTCTTTGATAAAAACTTAAGATTGACAGTATCAATAGCATAATGTTATGCAAGGAACTTGTAAACAAA
>NW_016160975.1:0-3525 GCF_001687245.7 Rhagoletis zephyria | reverse complement strand
ATAATGGCGAGGGTTTAATGTAAATAATCGGTATCGGATACCGAAAAGGAAGTATAGGGTACCGAAATCTTTTTTAAGTATTGGGTACCGAGTATTGGGGACAATTCAGCACATCACTAGTCGCTCTCATTCTCGCCGCTCTCAGTTGTCAACTCTACGATGACGTCACGCTAAAATTACTCTCACGAATTCTGCCGCAATCGGCGCAATCTTGTATTCTATCATTCTTGCGTAGGCATACATACATACATACATATGTATATTTTTACATCCAAATGTACATATACATACATACATATTCACTATATCACTACAAATGCGCGTGCGTATGTGCCGCCAAATGGTGAATGAGCGCTTAATGTGTAAAATTTGTGATACATAAATGTGAATGTGAACAACCTCTGCAGGATCATTAAATGCATAAAGTTATAAGAAATGCCAGCAGTGTTGCCAGGTTTTGGGCGAGTCTATTCTCTTTTTGTCAATGCAATTCTATATATTTTTCCCATTTTTCAATTTAGGTTTCCCGTTTTTTTCCCTTTTTATATATAACCCAGTTTTTAAAAATGGCAAATCAATTTTTCTCCGTGTTTTATTTTTTTGTACGATCAATTTCCGTATTTTAACAACTCAGTCAATAACAATTAAATTTACATGTAATATTATTAATATTAAAAAATTACATTAAAAAGCGCTATATTGATGGATTTCGATCAGGATAGGTCTTTAGTCGTGTACGTGTGCTGTTAAATCGGCGATCTGTCTGTTTTTGGCACATCAAATTATCGGTAAAGGTATGGATAAAGGAGATAAAGTTCTGTCAAAATTTGTCGACAAATCTTTGGCGTCCTAAATATGACATAGTGAAAACCGGCCATTAGGAAGAAGGCTTGCTGCACATATTGTGCAATGTGCTCGAGTTTGATTGGAGGCGGATGCTGACGGACGAGATTCTTCGCGTAACTAAACTTTAAATTCCATACAGCTTTCCCATGAATTTACCGCACACTATTTTAGCCAAATAGTATTAATGAAATATTTATGGGCACGGCGGATGCGGTTTTCCCCGTTTTCACGACCATTACTTTACCAAACTTTATATGTGATCTCTGTGATCGTGATATTACCGATCGAGGGGGTGAGACTGAAAAAACAATCGTTAATTTAATTGTAAGGACCACCCTAATGTACATACTCGAGCATACGAGGCCGGCTAAATTGTATTATTTATGAATTAAATTTTATTCGATAAAATCGGAGGTCGCATGCTTATAAACAATTTGCAGCTTTTAGCCGTCGTAAACCAAAGAGGAGTTATAAATAATGTTGTGTGTGTTTTATATTGTAGAAGTGTTTTGATATCAAAAATCTGGGATAGAAACAATATCCCATCTTTCTTTTGAGCAATTAAACGTAAATAACTAAAGAATCCCGATTATTGTCCATGTAGACGCAAGGCAGCAGCAGCAGAGGAGAGGATTTGAATTTTTCGTAAATTGACATTGAAGAGTACAAAACCAACAACAACTAACACGGAACTTGTTGTTTGAGCTCTGGTGCTACTTTTACCTATCCTCGGGTGTACGCGTGTGGTAATTTTTTCAGCTATAAGGAAAGTCATTGCCAGCAAACGTGACAAATGCTGATTTAGCGCAGCCCTCCGATGTTGCCGGCTGGAAGGCAAAATTTCTGATAAGAATGTTGTTTAAGTTTTTATGAACTTTTATCGTCGGAGTATTCACTGGAAACTCATATATTTATTATTTATTTCATAAAAAAGCACGGCTTTGTGTAGCCAGTTGGTGACTCATTGAATGCTGATAAGTAAAAACATTAAACCAAATTTCGGCTTTAAGCTTCGCATGTTTTGTTGGTTATTTAAGCTATTAAGAAAATTTTTCGCGAATAAATGAAAAAATTAAAACCGACTTTCTTGCCCTCGGCTACCAATTCCCTCAGCCTTCAAGGCTCCGAGTTCCGATTGGATTGCATCATACCTAATCAGCTAGAAAAGTCCGATTTTGCCTATATTCAGTGAGCTTCCTATGTTTCTTTTATACTCAAGACAGCCAATGTATCTCTTGTATCCCCTAGGAGTTTTTAGAAAACTCAGTTTTCCCCCGATTATTTTAAAGAGCCTAGTCTTCTTTTCATCAATCTCAAATTTAGACTCCAAAATCACTGCAGAGTTTTTCCTAACGGAGGCCATCGCTATACGAAAGGAACTAATGCCAGTCAAGATTGTACACTAGGGTTGTCCAAAATAAGTAAAGTCGGAATTTTAATGCTCTCACCGCCAAGGATTGTTCCAAATCGAAAAGTATACCCCTATTTTTTTTTCAAAATTAAAAAATATTTAGAGGTCCCTCAAACGCTCAAAGTTTTCCATGTATTTTATGTGGGGGAAAACATAACTCCACGTAGAAATGGTATGGAATTCTTGAAAATCAATAATTTTCTATCGGAAAACTCTGGTTCTCTTCAGAAGACTTCCAATAACAATACCCAATCGTTTATTTAACCATTTTTTAATACTAAAGATTTTTTATTTATCCCCCCTTACATTTTCTTGCATTTTCTGGGGGTTTCGGCGGACCTATAAAACATATTTACTATGAAAAAATGGTTAAATAAATAATTAAGTATTATTATTTGGAATCTCCTGAAGGGAAGTAGAGTTTTCCGATCGAAAAATATTTATTTCTATACCATTTCTACGAGGAGTCGTTTTTCCGCATACAAAATACATGACAAATTTTAAGCGCTTTGCGCGACCTCTAAATATTGTTTGATTTAAAAATTAAAAAATGAGGGTATCTTGTTTAAATAATTAGTTTGTTAGATGTTGATATATTCTTCTATGTTAATTAATAAACAGCCACAATTGAACCTTTGATTTCCTTTATTCTTAAGCATTATCCGGACCTTCAAAATTTACCACTCGATACAATGAAGGCTTTTATCTTCGCACTATTTCTCGGAGCCCCCTATCTCTTTCGCCACATTAATGCTTTGCCGGAAATATCCAATTGCGCCTTTGAGGACACCGTCAATTTGACCGCCAGCAAAAAATTCAGCAACGGATCTTACCTCTATGAAGGTGTGTTGGTGCCACCTGCTCTAATCGGCCACTACAACTTTGTGGAGCTGTACGGTGGAGAACGTCAGCATGTGAAGAAACACATTCGAGGCTGTGTGTGTCGCCTCAAACGATGCGTCAAGTTTTGCTGTCATCCTCGGGCGGAAATGTATCGCGCAAGCGAGGACTCCGATTCACAATGTGATGAGGAACTGAGTGAGGAGCTTTCTTATTCGCCCTTCGTAAATATTACTTTACGTAATAACAGTCAGGTTTTGATGCATGTCCTGGATGAATTTGTGGTGCAGCAAGGAATCCCCTGCGGTGGAGGCTACATGCTTATGCCGCATAAATACGAAGAAGACCATTGGGAATTGTTTGAGGTAAGCCATGAAAGATTAACCCTCAAACCGGCAACTTTGAAATAGTGATCAGAAATGGTTGGG